>NC_056731.1:626119102-626151602 GCF_019279795.1 Protopterus annectens | reverse complement strand
TACATCAATAAATACTTTCATACCATAACCAATTATGCAACTACTGTACTACATCTACTGAAACCTTAATATACCTGGACACAGACACACTACCATGGCCCTATGTGAAATAGTTGCTGTTATGCAATTGAGCAGCTGCTGATGTAACAGGGTTTGTATGAACTAATCCCATTTCAGGGAGTTGAAAGGTCTGTACACCAGGACGTTTTACCGGGTATTGATTATTAGCACAGTATGATACACAGTAACACCAAACTTAATATGTCTGGTAAGCACACTGTAAACCCCCTAACATTATATGCATAGCTATGCAGCCTTGAGCTGGTCAAACAACCTGGACAATCTGACACATATGCAGAAGTATTAGGTACAGACAAACCCTACACAAGTAGCAATGTTCAGAAATATAACAGCAGTACACACATTTAGACCAACTCCTCTAGGCATTACACACAACATATTGCTGTTCATCTCCATACAGCTGTTGCAATAGATTCCAAACCAAACTTCCACGCTGTCTTCCTCACAAGTAAGGCAAAGGGACATGCCCAAGTGGAGTACTCAATTATACTCCACTGTAGCCATGGTATTGGCTATGGCAATAGCAGCGCAGCTGATGTGCATGTAATTAGCTACTTAGGAACACCAATTGGCCATCGGGATAGCACATGTTACTGATCTGTAACTATAAAAGGTTGCCTTGTCTCACATTCAAACCATCTGTATCTACCTGTAGGACAGTACAAAACACTGAAAGACGACCTGAAAACGTGTATTACACTAGTTAATAACACTTCCAATTACTAAGATGGCATGTATTAAATGTAGTATGTCTGTGTATGTAGTATCTGTACTGTAAGAATTGCAGTGTAATTAATGCATATAGGGGAAATAGCTATATTGTAGCAATGTATTGTTGAGCAGTAGTAATGCTTGTAGTATTCTATGTGTGTACTGCTGTAGGCCACACAGCACACTCCACATACACCACAAGGGATGATATGGGCTTGGCACCCACCAATTCACTTCCAGCCACTGTCAGATTCAGGATTGGTCCAACAAGCATGTGCTATAACAGGGGATAGAATATGTCGATATATTGTAATAGTCAAAATATGTATGGGTGTATAAGTAAGGTGAACATGTTAAAGGTTGGCTTACTGGGCAAATATGGTGTGCATTGTAGGATATTGTGCCAATAACTGTGTAATGTACAGTATTCTAGGCAGATCTGTTTTCTGTTCTACATAGCGGTTCTGCTATGTTATGCAAACAGTAGTTATATCTATTGGCAATTACAATACTCAATGACAGGATACATAGCATTACTATTCAACTGACAGGTTAGCAGCATAATAGCAAAGATAATTGGAAGAGTCAGGTAACTATCCATGCATATACCCCATGTAATATCCACCTTTCTACTATTGTTTGCAAGCAATAACAGTTGTGCATGTGTACATGTTATGCAAATGTGTAGTGACCCTTTGTACAGGGCTGGGCTAAATGGCTATGTGCACACCTACATAGAGTGGATATTGAGAGTAGTGACACACTGGTTGAACTAGCAGGTTTGTGTAGCCCAACCTCTAATTGCCAACCTAACAGTCTCCTGCACATACTATATGTAAGGTAGTGCACAGCACTGGTAATGAAACAGGTTGCATATCATCTTTAACTCCAGTGTAACATCTGCAGTATGAGTGTAAGATGTAGAAGACAGCCGCCCATGTGTAATAGCCGCATCATAGGTGATGGCTCACACTATCTGATTATATCCTGATCATGTTGATAGTAGCATCAGAGCCTATTTATACATGACTCTGTTTGGGGAGTGGGTGTCTGTGCCCAACAGAGCTAATGGTCCTGTTGGATATGTGAGTATATACCCAGAGAAGGAAACAGACCTGTAGACACTTGCATCATCTGTAATCAACTAACAGGATGTGATGTGCTCATCAGAGGAGGATTGCTGCTAAAGGTAGTTACAATGTTTCCGTAATATCCAGTGTTGTCACATCCATAACACAAATATTTACATGTGAGCATCACTATCTAAAACATCTTCATAGGCAATCAACTAAATACAGTACTTGGTACTTGTAGTACTGATTGCTCATATGGGCATGTCCACTAGTCAGCTACTGGTGTTTCCTAATGTCAGCTTTGTGTATGTGGCCATCCTGGGGGAATGTAATCTCTATGCCATGTACACTGCCAGACTCACCTAACACCATGCCCCACACATTGTCTGGGATGCAGCTACAGGGGTAAGCTGGAAGGCAGCCCAGTCTACAGCCATGACTGGACTGGACAGTCATGAGGTGTAGATTAACACATGCAGCTCATCAACACAACCAACACATACCCTTACCAGAACACAGTAAGGACACCCACACACACACTACCGGAAATCACACACATTCACAGACGCGTCTAAGTATCTGGCCAAACAAGTGACCCCAAGCTGGAAGAGACAGACACCAAAATACATAAACTGTATGACATAGTTTGCATACTTGTGCCATACTTCTGAACATATGACTGGAAACATGCCCAACAGTACTCATTTGTGAATGCAAACTCTAGCACTATGTTACATACTGATCTATACGAGGGCATACATACTGTCAGCTGCCTGTCTGCCATGATTAGCCACATACTTATGCATTCAGACCACCTTTTGAACTATAAACATGGCTCTGGCATATTCCATGTTGTTGTGTAGGACCTGTGATGCAGTAGCCTGGACTGCATGGAAACACATGTAGGAACTGTCAGGTCTTGTAGCCCATGCAGGTATGTCCCAAGGCCTCAGTAGCATTCTGCCATTGACCAGAATGATACTGCAGTACAGGGACAAAAGGATTGTATTCCACAATTGTCTAGTGTAGTGGTACATGTCACAGAGTATCCAGTATCTGTTGTCCTGGGATAACATGGTTGACAGCCTAGGACTCATGCTTCCCCTATAGTGCCTTCATCATGCACGGTTCAGGTGAGGGTCCACTGCTGTTACAAGGGCAGCCAAGCAATAACCTGCGGGCCTCACTACAGAATGATACATGTCAGAAACACTACATGGACACACATATGCCAATCCCTAACATGGAGAACATATCTGTGCAGTGGCTGAGATATGTTTCAACGTTCAGGAGAGCACACCTGCATGACCATTTAATAACACATACCTCACCTCTTGCCCATTATCCTTTATTGGAACACATGGGCCGCAGGTGTGTCCATATTCCTGAAGGATATGTACACCCCCCACGCTAATTTCACTTGCATAAGATCAGATGCATTATGCTGAGCAACTACCTTTGTGCCACAGTGGAATTCAAAATGCACCCTGAGACAGATCACCCACCAGGCCGCGGACTTCCCAACTGTCATAATGTGCTGTAATGGGGACGATTAGGTCTGAGACAGTACCATAATACTGGCTACTCTCAACTATTCCATTATGAACTGGGAAGACTCCTCATGTACCAACACCTGTGCTCATTGCATGTTGGATTCCATCGACCCCACTGACCTGGATCACAGTAGTCACACAAACAGGGCTAACAGCATGCTACACATAGTTAGTCTCCATTGCCAATGTTATGGTTCCTAAGAGCAGAGTGGTGAGTGCCATGGCACCCATGCAGATGGACAATGCATGTGCAAATGCTGAATCCTACACAAATGAACCTTAAGCAATCACATATGTGCAGTGATTATGCCATTAAAACAGATCCAGGAGTCAACCCAACAAAAACAAGTAGGCAGACTGGTGGTACCATGCTTTAAACTATACCACAAAAGTTAGTAACTGTTGCAAGAGTGAACACACATGAGTGTAGGTGATCCCTGGTCAGCCTCAGTAAGATGCAGGTACACCATATAAAACCATGCAAAGCTACTGTGAAACCAATCAGCCACATATAATGTGGCCAAGCACAGAGCATTCTATAGCTGTGTCATTAATCGTAATGGCAATGACAAGACCTCCTGTGCTGCACAGCAGTATGGCATGGGAAGTACTTCACCTACAGAAATAGCACCCGTTCATCCAAATAGGGTCTCAGAGAACCTAAACCCACTCCCACCCCCCCCCAACAGGTACACTTAGTAATATATCCATGTACACTACAGGGTTCCTGTACTAATGACTATGCAGGTACAAGCTGTACTCTCTAATGCTATACATACAGCTTTCATGGGACCTGTCAACATCCCAGGGTGTATCCTACACAAATGTAAGAACATTCAGCTATCCACATACACATCATGTTCAATCAAAGCTCCATATCAGGCCGTGAACACACCGAATGGTGCACAGCAACAGTTATCACACCACACAAAGGGGGAGACACCATTGATAATGGGACATAGTGCATAACTACCCTGCTGAGTCTGATCTGTACGGCCATGAACCATGGTCAGTGCAATTGATGTACTTGGTACATATGTAGATGACAGTAGGGTTGATTCACACTGCATATCATGACCTTGCCAGGTTGTAGGACACCATCACCCATACTGTGTTCCAGCTACACTCAGTAAACTAGGTGTATATTCCTATAACACAGGAGTGGCTGGCAACTGGACTGCTGGTGGAACCCACACTACAGAAGGTGTCTGACGAATACACGCACATCAAACCAGTGCCAGCCACAGTAATACAGGGGTCATTCCTAGTACTCCTCCTCTTTGTTATCTTTATCATATAGACTAACACAGAAGGCATCAGCCTATTTATGTCTGCAAATGACTATGAACTGGGAGCAATAGTCAACTCTTTGTGTGCTGCGTTCAACATACAGAAGGGCCTTAGTGTGTCAGATGTGTGGTGTGTGATGTATGGCCACAATCTGACAGCTACATATTGCATTGTCATCCCCTATGTTACAAACCTTGTACACATTAACTACCACCTAGGCAGCGGTCAACATAATGGCAACTGGGTGTATGGGATGCAGCTGGAAATTACTTCCCTTTGATAGTTACATCACCACAAAAGACAGGTAGTCATATGTGGCACCCCTAATAATGACAGGGTGCCATCCAGGAATATAGAAATAACCTCTCAGCCATACTCAACACCCATGTGACCCATAATAGAGCACATATTTCCTTTTAAGGGTTATTGCCCATGTGTAGATGGCCTACACTGCCCTTTACAATCCCTAGCTGCACTATGTAGCATGCAGCCTATCCTGAATAAAGCCATGTCCAACCCAGAGGTGTTGGACATGCTACACTTAACACATCCTGATCCCAAATGAACACATACGTCATGGACATCCACCTTTCTAGTACAAGGATTACATCATGCCTGACAGATCCCTGTCCCATACACTTAACATACTCTTGCCATACTATGCATCCCTGTCCAGCAAAGCTGCACATCGCCCCTCTCTGTGACATGGGTGTGATGACTGCATGCCAAATATATCAGTAACCATGTGTATCGGTTCTGTGGCACTGCTTGAACTGGCCACTGAAACTTACCTGTCTGTTGCCTACAGCTAGGTAACCTGTTTGCCTAGGCTCATAAATGGCCCAGGGCATATAGCCTTCTAGATCACTATGACCATACATGCCATAGTTGATATCCAGCCCTGCAAATACCATCAGACTAGCTATTATCCCATGTGTTACACATGTGCAACACAGGCAATACATGGCAGGATGCTACACAGCTGTACAGTGCCATGTAGATGTATATGGCAAAACACATACATGCTTGCAAGTCTGCAGCGTTACAGGTCATGTCCCTAATGGCTATGTATGACTATATATGTAGCATATACACAACATTAAGGTCGAGTGCATAAATGTGAACACATCCAGACATGTGCTGATAGGTAAAGGCACCACTACAGGCAAACAGACATGCCCACATCAAGACATCACATGGTGTATGAGCAATGTCATCACATGACACACATATATGGCGATAACATCACATCACCAGTAGGTGTCAGATGTGTATGACTTATACATGTCAGTGATGTTAGTGTCATGTAGATCTACAAATACATATTTGTAATCTTAATAAATGTGATGCACATGCATGTTCAGCTGTACTGCTGTACTTCTCTGTGAGTTACTGTGAGCTGTCTCCATCGTTATGTGTTCCAGGTATGCCATGTAGCAAACTGCCACTATGCAGCCACTTGGAGGATGAGGTCCTCATTCCATACCTCCTTGACAACTACATGATGCTCTTCAGCCATGTGCCACAGGATGCACAGCTGCAGGATTCCCTGTGGGAGGAACTCTGCAGGAGAGTAAATGATGATGGTGGTCACAATCGCACCTATCAGCAGGTGCGCCGACACTGCACTGACCCGATAAGACGGATGAAACAGCGTGCTAATGCAATCACCAGGGAACAAGGTGCAACAGGTGGGGGGGGGGCACTCACCCAGTCCCCACTCACACATACCGAGGAGCTACTGGTCAACCTGGGGACACCTGCAGACCTCCATCCACAGGCTTTAGCTGGTATTGTGGAGGTGGGTGTCTCTCATCCACAGAGCCTGGAGTTGCCTGGTAAGTCACTACTGCCCATAAAATACAACCATATATCACATAGTTACATGTGTTACTGTACAATATGTAATGTAACATCAGTATGCACACATGCCTCATACTATGGTCTGCTACTCTATGTATGCACAGATGTGCATACTCCACAGTATAGTGTATTGTACTGGCTTATGTGCTAACATAGACATTGCACCCTGTAGCTACCACACAGTTGTGGATGATGATCTTACTGCTGTGACACTCCTGTTTAGGTACCTCTGGCATTTTGCAGTGGCAGCAGCCTGTGTCACTTGAGATTATTATTATTATTTACCAGGCTTGATAATGCATGGAACATATTAATTGCATGCTATCTGCCATAACACAAGTACACATAATGTATGATGGTCCTGGTAATGGACATTGGTCAGACCTGCAATGCATCACACTGTTTACCTATGTGAAGCAATTGAAGACTATATGAAACACCTACACTAAACCTTCCAAACTGTCATTACCAGATGTGTGGACAACAGTGAATACAATGGTGAAGGTGTGTTCCACTGTAGGGACTGGTACTACATATCAGCATTACATATGTTAGGAATATGAGCAGGACTGTACAGAGAGCATATGTGTGCACACACACTAAATGTGTTGGAGCTGGAGTATGCCCAGCCCACAGGATACACCCTTGTTAAGTATACCCTTGCTATGAATGACATACAATGTCATGTGATATCAGACATGTTCATGACATGTAGTGGACTGATTGCAACACTGCTCAACTATCCTGCAAAACATGTCTCACGTCCCATGCATACCACTCTTTGTCTGCATAACCCTGTCCTCAGTGTAGCATATGACATCTTTGGGTGTATGTCATATGGGATAACACTGACATGTGAAGTAAAATGGCCATCACAACCATTTGACTGAACATGTGTACACATGGCCATGGAGGATGGCCAGAGACATAAAGCAAAACACACAGTAGAAGTGATGTACATGTGTGTACACCCTGTTGTACATTGGCTCGACACAATACAACTATGGCCTTTGTGTAATGGTGATATTGCAGATGTGAAACACTAAACATCATACAGGCCTGTGCACAGCTTGTGTAGGCATAACATGAAACCACCACATAACATGTCTTGAACATCTGGAGTGTGTCACAACATGGAAGCATTCACCTGTACAGTATCCAAATACATACATGTGTTGCACAACATACACATACATCCATGTCAAGCCACAGCTACAGTACGTTCACCTTGCTGGTGTCAGACATCACTGTTATGCCTGCTCCTCATGTGTGTGAGGTACACAGATGGCATGTGGGACATACAGTACTTGTACATTAGCCATGTGTGGGCATAGTTGCCAGGTATCAGTAATATGGTTGCAGATGTGCAGGGGGTGTCATCCGTATACCCTTCTGTGACCTGTGTCATGCATTCCACATTAGGGTTTATTGTGTATACACCTCAATGATGTGGGTCACATTCTAAATTAGATATGTATGGTATGTGAACATAGTCATGGCTATGAACTGTGTCACTAGCTCACACTGTATAGCAATTGTGAAGTCACATGATGCCCTGCAATGGCTATGCACATCAGAGCAACGTGCAGTATGTCCCTGCATATTTGTAGGGTGGACAGACAACATTGCATTAGCTGAAGGCCCATGTTAGTATAACACGTCCCTGCATTGGGACACCATTACCGTACTGTAGATTGGAAAGGATACCATTGTGTTACACATGTATGCATGTCATTCAACACATCAGCAGAAGACATGTCATACTACGTGATTGGCAAGGTCATACGCCACACAGCAGGCCAGTGTACTGTAAACCTGTGCTGGTCTGTACAATTGCAAAGTAGGGACAGCCATGCCAAACATGTGTGTACAGCCACATGCACAATGTCTACACTCAGCTCAGGGGTAGGCAGAATAATGTTGAACAGACATGCACTGCTTTGGGGGAGATATGCAAGCTAGGGCTCAGGCAAACATAGTATGCAGTCGACATACCCAACTGCTCATGTCCTCACACATAGGGGTGGTGGCCAACACAAAGCATCAGTAGCAGATATACAAAGGTCAGTGATGGTCTGTTAACATGTGGTGTATGTTGCACACAGTATGGCAGTGCAGTGCAATGGTGCAAAGTGCAGGCATTGTGTTGTAGGTATGGGGCATAGGCTACTAACACAAATGGTGCAATACAGGTATGTATGCTAACCACCACTATAATTATGTAAGGTGCATACCGTCTGCTATACCACATGCATGCTGTTGTGTGCAACTCAGGGATATATGATAACTACCACTATAATTGACTAAGCTGAAACTATAATTGTCTAAGCTGAATGCCATCCACCATATCACCTGCATGTAGCATGTGTGTCTGTGTGTGTCTGTGTATATCTGTGTGTCTCTGTGTGTCTCTGTCTGTGTGTCTGTCTCTATCTGTGTGTAGGTGTGTGTCTGGTATAACTTGTAATGTACAGTTCTTGTCTTCCCATTACAGGTGTTGATGTAGGTGCATTGCCCTCCTGCAGTCCACCTGATGTTAGTGTCCCCACAGACTCTAGCAGTGATGATAATGATAGTATGATTGAGGTACAGGCAGGGTTGTCAGGGGCTGAATTTGTGCCATTGGTTTCCATTCCACCTGTCTCCCCCTCATCCTAGCACACAGTTCCTCTGCCTGCACATACCCCATCACCACCGGCCATAGAGGAAGGACAGTTGGCAGGTGGTAACATGGAACAAGGAAGTGTGGTGACTATGGAAGGTGTGCCTGCACACCATGATCCCAGTCAACAGACTGGTGATGTCCCACACAGGCATGTGCTTAGCGCTGCTCGAAGGAGGACCACTGGCCAACATGCCCCTGTGAGACCAAGCACATCACCTGGAGTCACCAGACACATGTTTTGAGCTGTAATGAAGGCACAGGATTGTGCTGAATGGCACAGCAGAGACGGTCTGAGGCTTCAGAAGGCTGCTGTATGTTAATTAACTGACAATATCCAGGCACTTGCAAATGCTCACCATCATCTTGCAGATGTTTTGAATAGACAATTGGGTGACATGGTGGGAGTCCTTGACCATGGCATGTCAATCCTCGAGCATGGAATGTCTGTGCTGGAACATCTGGTGGGAGTGAGGCGTTGGGCACGTGGACATAGGCCAGCTACATCACCTGTTGAAGGTCTACGTGAACATGCTACTGTTCATGCCTGTTCCCATAGTGGCAGTAGCAGCAGCAGTGCTGCTGGTGCTGTGCAGTCCACACCAGGACACAGCAGGCCACGTGCACATGGTCCTGGATAGTCCAACAGGGACACTATTCCAGTGGACATGTGTCATCAGACGGTACCTAATCTGGACCTCTGCCTGGTAGTGCCCATTCAACTCCTGGCAGCCACAGGTCATGTGGCCATGGTCGGACACCGTGAACTGTGACACCTGCCTTGTACAGTCTGCAGCTGTCAATATTACCCCTGTGTAGGCCAGCCACATGCCAGACCTGTGTGCATGCATACACACACACTGGAAACAAATGTAGGGCACCTCAACACAGACACACATAACATCCACACATGCCCAATGATATCACAGGCCCTAGCACACATGCATGTCATCCAATGGCACAGCCTAGGCCTCTGGCAAACATTATCACCCTGTGCATATGATGATGCCTGTGCCGCATCCCTGTCATCCACACCATCGGTGCAGGAACATGTTCATATGGTCTGATACACAGGGTGGACATACTAGGTAGACGATTGTAGATTAATATCGTTGAGTAGTGTTGACAACCAGCAGACATACCATGTATAGCAGTTTTAGAATGCATTTTGTACGTTTGACAGCATGTATCATGTGTAACAACACTAACAGCATTTTGATCTTGATGTTCTGCCTTCCTCTTTCAGGTGTAGTTGCTTGTGCCGGGTAGATGTTGGTGTTCGCGGGAGTCCCATATGTACATGTTGACTACCCACAGGTCAGTATGACAACACCTGCATGCACTTTGTAGCTTCCACATCACAGTTATATTCTCCCATGTTTCAGTTATGTTTACTGTTCTAATGATCCAAGAGCATGATAGCTGTGTAGTAAGCTACTGTGTTCAGAGCTGTCACATCCATAGTGGGTGACATCACAGGCATAGTTACCTGTAGCACGGAGTGGGTAAAAGAATGGTATGCTAGATGACAAGAGTAAAGGCCAGTGGAAATAGTGGCTTCTCATTGGGAAACAGTAATACCCACTGCCATGACAGCATGCAAACACAGACACACCCACACACTCAGGGATTCTGAACACAGTAACACACACTCTGACAAACACACACAGTTCCCAGTGTTCAGATGAGAACCCCTGCATATGTGCATATCATCATTATAGTACTATGCAATTGCAAGATGCACCACAGAGATTAAACAATGGAATGGCCTAGGATTGAGGACATCGAAAGGGATACTACAGTGCAGTGAGTGTATGTGAGGAGGGTGGGTCCATCAGTATGCTATGTAACAACAGGTCACACCCCAGGGCGTACATGTTAACAGGTGGTTAGTATGCCCATCTATGATTGATGGTATCAACAGGGATGCTAGACAGCTTTGAGTGGATGGGGGGAGGGGATATTAACATTTCACTATGGTAAAATACAGCATCAGTCCAGGAACCAGACAGCCATATACATGGACAGCCATACACATACACACACACACACACACACACACACACACACACACACACACACACACACACACACCGGCATTCACAAAGATATACACCTATGTTACACACATACAGACACCTTACATGTGTGAGGTTTAACCACCTACCTATGCCTTTCTTTCTACTCTTCACTTAACAACAGTGTTCAGCAGAGTGATAACATGTGGCATGTATTCCCACCCATATGTGACATATATGGGCACACACCCACGCGTGCCAGTACTGTGAATCAAACACCTGCCGATCTCATGATAGGTACTACAGCATTACAGCACTATCACATTCGGTACAATGCTTACTGACTCTTTCCTTTGACAACTGTGCTGATATATGCACAATATATGCACAGGGGAGGTATTACTGTTACAGGTGTCATGGGGCTTGCCTTTGGTGTCATCCTTACAGCATGCTACATTGTCTGTTTTCCACTTCAATTAACAAAACCTGACATTATCAGGTACAGAGGTTATTGTAGGACTGGTTGTAACACACTGGTGAGCTGTCCTTGGTAATCATTCATCTGCGAAGAAGCCCCATCACTTAGTAGTCATGTCCAAACATCTGTACATACCTCATGTACGGCTTACTGTACTTAGAGCATATCACTATACGCAGTTGGCAATGTTGTGGCTGTATTGCAACAGCATGATGTACTAAGACAACAGTCACCTTCAGACATCAGACACTGCACACACATGGAATCTACACAAACAGCAATACATATACACATATGCGGTCTACATCAGTACATGCACTGGCAGGTCAAGAAGATACATTCCACACCTTTTCCATGCCACGTGTGAAACATAGCCGAGCATTACACCATAATGGATGTTGTATTCATGTACTGTTAGGACACCACCACTTTCACTGAGTAGCCAAGTGTACCTATATTACAACAGCACATATCAGCCTGACACACACAGCATTATTCCATGTCATGCTCTTACAAACTGTTACTTGACAGTGCCATGGTGAAGCCAGGGCACTGTAATGCTCAACAGTGAGCACATCATATTTGCCACACACACCTCATGTGTACTGGAAGAGTGCCAGCAATGTGCTCTGTTAGAGCTAGGCAGTACAATCATTCAAGCATGTGCGAGTTCTGTGGCTTGTAAACATCTCACCCCAACATGTACTGGCTATGGTGGTACTAAGGCTAATGTCCAGACAGCACACAGCATGCATGGCTTGCAATTGTTGACACGGGGTATATGTAGGAGCTGTGGCCACACATGGCTGTACATGTCATAAACATATCACCTGTGACTACTCAGGAACATACAGTGCAGAGGTGGATTTCCCTGAGTCTGTCAATACAGGCCTTGTGTAGGTCCTATGGTCCTGTTATTTGGGTATGTTTGTAGGCAGTTCATTAGGTGGACATGTCTAAAGACATACATGCCACATGGGGTGTTGTATGATATGATAGGTGTCTTGGGTGACCAGTAGAGAGGGGATATTACCTCTGTCAACATAGATATAGAACCTTATGTACTGTTAGCATGCTATCTGCCATGTGCATGTGTGTAATGACTGTAGCCACCTATATGTAGAAAGGGAAATGAAAGCTATGGTAATGTAATATATGTTGTATGAGTGTGGGATGTACATACCCAGGGCAGGTACGGTTAGGTCATATCCAATCATGAGGGTGTTGTTTACTGGTGTACAGCAACAGGCAACCGTGTTAATGCTGACAACATCTGGTATGTGTACGACTGAGCAGGTTACAAACAGTAGTACTTTTGCATTGCATAGCACATTATGCAGCTGTGTCTGTACATGGGTACATTACACAGTTGATGTAGGCCTAGGTACAGTCCTCCAATCGAGTGTTATCTGGTGGTCTACCATACTATGTCATACCACATATGGATGTGTGTTGGTAGTCTGGGAACAAGGTGGTGGATGTATATGAGGATACATCCTAGAATGCAGCATTTGCCACTGTCACCTGTACCAAACTCATGTGTGATGCGTTATGTCAGAGTAGTGGTCTTTACATGTGAGTAGCCTTTATGAATATGTGCACACCACCACCTGGTATGGTCCATACCACTGTTATGGCCCACATGTCTGAATCTGAGTTATATGGTGGTAGTGCAATTGTGCACTACAGAGCCTTCAGCCAGGTGTTCCTCGTTGCACAGATGTCGGTATTCCCCATTGTAGGTTCTACATTGAGCAAATGGATTACTAAAGCCACACATCTAGCACGGGTTAGCATAAGCATCCAGTGCAATTGTCATGTAGGTGTCAGGGTGTTACTTCTGTGTGTAGGACATTTGCCTTGAAATTAGGCTATATGGGTAAATGCGACCTAGGTATTATCCACACATACACACATATGTAACATGGATGCATTTGCTCTCTGTTGAAGGCTCATCATTCAGTCATGATAGCCTGGACTGACAGACACTGGACAACCTCATAATAACAGAAGGACATTGGCTCATTGTTTTGGTCTAGCAGTTGCCACCCGTACCATGACATCACTGATCATGGCATTAACATGCTTGGTAGCAAATGCCCCATGTAAGGTGACGGACAGTGGAAGAACTTGTGTATATGACCATTCTGAGATATACTTAGGGTAGTAGTCCTGCTAATTATGACAACTACTACCACAGCCAGGAGAGGTCATCTTGTCACCTGCACCTCAGTACCATTACACAAGGTGGCTCACACATTATGCTTGCACATGCCACTGTTCCATGTATAATGCCACTGTTTACAACCTGCTATCAATGTATGCCTTTCAGGGCAGCAAGGTGTGTGACACATGCTGTAGGTAGCATCCGCCTGTGCGACCCAGGTAACTTATTGTCTGTCACATCCACACATGCATGAATGTGTATACGTAACATATATATGTCAGTACTTTATGTACATGTATGCATGTGTATCACACAGCACAGACACAGATATATAATTTACAGGCCACATACAGGTATCAGGTAGTAAACCAGTATGATGTGCATATATATATATACTGACAGGTAAGATGTACCTGACTGTAAACCTGTGTGTTTACAATAGGAGTCCATTACAACATGTTCTGTACATGTAAGTGTTTGAGCATGGACACTGTAGCCTTCAGTAGTTAGAACTGGAGTGCATCCCAAACAACCCTGCTCTACTACGTGTATGAGCGTACCTACTACCACCTTGTGTAATTTGATTCAGTGCATTCAACAAGCCCTTTGTTACTAAATGTATGAGCATGCCCAGTATAACCTTGTGTAGGTGTAGTCATAGTGCATCCCAAATGGCCCTGTCTTACTAAGTATATGAGCATGTACACTGTAACACTGTATAGTGATAGTAGTTGTCCATTCCACAGATGGCCATACTCCAGTTCAGGTTCCTGTTGTACTACAACTATACCTCTCAGGCCTACCTGCGGATGGTGTGTCTAGTTTGTGCATACAGGTTGTAATGGACAACTACTTTAAACACACAGGTCTGCAGCTATGTACTTCATAACTGTCAGTCTCCCTGTTGTTGCCATCAATTGTAGAAGGGCAGTCTGACTGCCTTAGGATGTGTAATCTCTGTGGTGCATCTTGTAACTGCGTAGTCCTGTGATAGTCATTCTAAGGCAGGAATTCTGATCCCACCACTGGCAACTGTGTGCGTGTGTTTGTGTGTGTGACAGCAAATGCCTGAGTGTGTGTCAGCATAGGCTGAGTGTGGTTGTGTGTGTGTATTTGTGTCTGCATCCTGTCATGGCAGCGGGTTTTGCTGCATTCCAAAGAGAAACCACCTTTTGCACTGACCTTTATCCTTGTCAACTGCTATACCTCTCTCTTCCCCCCTCCCCACTGCAAGTAATCAGTCCTGTGATGTAACCAAGCTCAGATGTGGAATCAGTAATTGCAATTGTATGTGTTCTGTGGTACATACTCCAACTGCATGCCACTGTACTAGTCATCTTTACATAGGCAAGACGTGTATGCACAATACTGGCAAGCATGTGCGTGTTTGTGCGTGTGACTAATCTGTAGCCAGGGATACACATGTGTAATGTCTTTTAGCACACCATGGTAGCCATCTGTGGTGACCAGTGTCTATAAATTATTGCATAGTTAGGAATGGTAAAGAATACACAGTCAAGCACGACTACAGTTGGGTATGTTATTTTCCTGTGCCACTGTTGAGCAGTGACACAGACGTGATCGCTGGGGTGTAGGTCCATACCCATCATTCCCTAACCCTAACTCCATAATCCCCGGGGTAGATTACATTAGCCATCATTCCCCATCCCAAACTCCACATGCACAACAACCATCCCTTCTCTGGTGAACTGCTTATGATTTAAATGTTATAACACAGGAGATGCCTCTTTGTTGTGTACACGTCATGGAACCCTTCTCTGTCACAAAGGGCATTCAGATGTGTGTGTGTGTGTGTGTGTATATATATATATATATATATATATATATATATATATATATATATATATATATTCAATGGGCATATTGGTGAAGGGAACAAAGGGGATGAGGAAGTGATGGGTAGGTATGGTGTTAAGCAAAGTAATGCAGAAGGTCAGATGGTAGTGGATTTTGCGAAAAGGATGGACATGGCTGTGATGAATACGTATTTTAACAAGAGGGAGGAGCATAGGGTGACATACAAGAGTGGAGGAAGATGCACACAGGTGGATTATATCTTATGTAGACTGTAAAGTGTTGGCAGGGGAAAGTGTAGTTAGGCAGCATAGGATGGTGGTTTGTAGGATGACATTGGTGATCAAGAAGGGGAGGATGAGTGTGAGGGCAACACCAAAGATCAAATGGTGGAAATTGAAAAAGGGTAATTGTGAGGTGATGTTCAGGGAAGAGTTAAGACAGGCACTGGGTGGCAGTGAAGAGTTACCGAATAGCTGGGTAACTACAGCAGAGCTAGTAAGAGAAATGGCTAGGAAGGTGCTTGGTGTGACATCTGGAAAGAGGAAGGAGGACAAGGAGACCTGGTGGTGGAATGAAGAAGTACAGGTGAGTATACAAAGAAAGAGGCTGGTGAAGAAGAAGTTGGATTGTCAAAGAGATGAAGAAAGTAGACGAGTATAAGGAGATGAGGTGCATGGCAAAGAGAGAGAGGTGGCAAAGGATAAGGTGTATGAAGAGTTGTATAAAAGGTTGGACACTAAGGAGGGAGAAAAGGACCTGTACCGATTGGCTAGACAGAGGGACCGAGCTAGTAAAGATGTGCAGCAGGTAAGGGTGATAAAGGATAATGAGGGAAACGTACTCACAAGTGAGGAGAGTGTGTTAAGCAGATGGAAAGAGTACTTTGAGGGGTTGATGAATGAGGAAAATGAGAGGGAGAGAAGGTTGGATGATGTGTGGATAGTGAATCATGAAGTACAGTGGATTAGCAAGGAGGAAGTAAGGATAGCTGTGAAGAGGATGAGGAACAAAAAGGTTGTTGGTCCAGATAACATACCTGTGGAAGCATGGAGGTGTTTAGGTGAAATGGCAGTGGAGTTTTTAACTAGATTGTAACCCAAATGTGAAACACAACCACGCAAACACCAATGCGTCTAATCCAGCATCAATAAAGGCTCTCCTCCATATATTCAGTCACCAATACTTCCTTGGTACAGGCAATAGTCCAAATAAAACCAGAATTTATTTAAATAAATAAACAACCACATACACAAACAGATTAAGCGCTTTCATCTCCTGCACGGAGATTTCATCAAAATCTGTTCAGACAATGTAAACCCATCTTAAATACCTATGCAATTCATGGAATAATTGTTTAATTAATTAATTAACTAACTAATTTCTTATTGGCTGGCCATTTAATTTCTCAACCTTTGGTGATGCAGTATAAAAAATGTTTGTAATTCCAACCATTTAAAAACATTCATAAGTACAGGGATAAGACTCTTATAATAACTAGATTGTTTAATGAAATCTTGGAAAGTGAGAAGATGTCTGAGGAATGGAGAAAAAGTGTTTTGGTACCAATTTTTAAGAATGACAGTGATGTGCAGAGCTGTAGTAACTACAGAGGGATTAAACTGATCAGTCATAGCATGAAGGTATGGGAAAGAGTAGTGGAAGCTAGGTTAAGAAGGGAGGTGATGATTAGTGATCAGCAGTATGGTTTCATGCCAGGAAAGAGCACTACAGATGTGATGTTTGCTCTGAGAGTGTTGATGCAGAAGTACAGAGAAGGTCAGAAGGAGTTGCATTGTGTCTTTGTGGATTTTGAGAAAGCATATGTTAGGGGGCCTAGAGAGGAGTTGTGGTATTGTATGAGGAAGTCGGGAGTGTCAGAGAAGTATGTAAGAGTGGTACAGGATATGAACGAGGGTAGTGTGACAGTGGTGAGTTCTGCAGTGGAGTGACAGATGCGTTTAAGGTGGAGGTGGGATTACATCAAGGATCAGCTCTGAGCCCTTTCTTATTTGCAATGGTGATGGACAGGTTGACAGATGAGATCAAACAGGAGTCCCCATGGACTATGATGTTTGCAGATGACATTGTGATCTGTAGTGAGAGTAGGGAACAGGTGGAGGAGACCCTGGAGAGGTGGAGATATGCTCTAGGCAAAAGAGGAATGAAGGTCAGCAGGACTAAGACAGATTATATGTGTGTGAATGAGAGGGAGGATAGAGGAATGGTGAGGATGCAGGGAGTAGAGGTGGCGAAGTTGAATGAGTTTAAGTACTTGGGATCAACAGTTCAGAGTAATGGTGAGTGTGAAAGTGAGGTGAAGAAGAGAGTACAAGCAGGATGGAGTGGGTGGAGAAGAGTGTCAGGAGTGATTTGTGACAGATGAGTACCAGTAAGAGTGAAAGGGAAGGTCTACAAGAGGTTAGTGAGACCAGCTATGTTACATGGGTTGGAAACAGTGGCATTGACAAAAAGGCAGGAGTTAGAGCTTGACGTGGCAGAGTTCAAGATGTTAAGATTTGCACTGGGTGTGACGAGGATGGACAGGATTAGGAATAAGTATATTAGTGGGTCAGCCCAGGTTGGAAGGTTTGGAGACAAAGCCAGAGAGGCAAGATTAAATTGGTTTGGAGATGTGCTGAGGAGGGATGCAGAGTATATTGGGAAAAGGATGCTAAGGATGAAGCTGCCAGGTAACAGGAAAAGAGGAAGGCCTAAGATAAGGTTTATAGATGTGGTGAGAGAGGACATGCAGGTGGTTGGTGTGACAGAGCAAGATGCAGAGGACAGGAAGAAATGGAAACAGTTGATTGGCTGTGGTGACCCCTAATGGGAGCAGCCGAAAGAAGAAGTATATATATATATATATATATATATATATATATATATATATATATAGATATAGATATATATATATATATATATATATATATATATATATATATATATATATATATATGTATATATATATGTGTGTGTGTGTGTGTGTATATGGCTATGGCTGTGTCTTTTTATATGTATATATATATATATATATATATATATAGAGAGAGAGAGAGAGATAGATATACATATGTAGGTATGACAGCTGTACAGATGTAGACTTGTCTCTGTTGTTTCACAGAGTACAGTACAGTCAAGGGTACTGTACATATGTACTCAAAGGGACTGTCCCATTTGTTTTCAGTACTATGGAATACCTGTAGTAGGATGTGCATTATAGACTCCATGCAACATGTGTGCAGCCCAGATGGCTTAGTGGTACGTCCAGTGACCTCAGTGTGCATGGTCTAGGGTTCGAGACCTGCAAGCCTTGTTGATACTGTCAATTAGGACTGCATATGACACCTTTAAGCAGGTGTAATTGTGTTTTCATGACAGTAAGCAGCGGGTACATGCAGGTAACAGACATGTACAACCCGCGGTACACTTAGAATGCCCTTCTTTGGCAATCCTGCTGATGTCACACACCTACGTATACACCTCTGGGATCGCTGTAACACAGTATTCTCCATAGCAAGTGCTGTAACTTCCTATTGCTATACTGTGATAAGTTCTATACCAAGAGAGACCAACTGTGTGTGTGTGTCTCTCTGCCTGCCTGAGACAGGAACAATGCTTTTTCTAGTATGCACACTCTTTCCGATTCAAATGACCACCTTTGGCAATCCTGCTGATGTCACCCACCTAGGAATACACCTCTAGGACTGGTGTAATCCTGTATTCTCCGTAGCATGTGCTGTAATTGCTGTAGTGTGATAAACTACCTTAGGTAGGGGTTCTATTCCAAGAGAGACCAACTGTGTGTGTGTGTGTGTGTGTGTGTGTGTGTGTGTGTGTGTGTGTGTGTGTGTGTGTGTGTGTGTGTGTGTGTGTGTGTGTGTGTGTCTGTGTGTGTGTGTGTGTGTGTCTGTGTGTCTGTGTGTCTCTGTCTGCCTGAGACATGAGCTATGCTTTTTAGAGTATGCACACTCTTTACAATTCACATGACCACCTTTGGCAATCCTGCTGATGTCACCCACCTACTCATACATCTCTGGGACTGCTGTAACCCAGTAATCTCCATAGCATGTGCTGTAATTGTGTAATGCTGTAGTGTGATGCACTAGTTAGGTAGGGGTTCTATTTCAGGACATGGCAGGCGTGTGTGTGTGTGTGTGTGTGTGTGTGTGTGTGTGTGTGTGTGTGTGTGTGTGTGTGTGTGTGTGTTTGACTGTCAGAGCCTGTGTGGAGGTGGCTGTGCATATCTAACCACTGGACATGTTGGGGAGTGTATTTTGTAGCTTTCCTATATGGTGTCCATCTTATATGTCACAATGAATACACAAAAACCAGCACCGGAGAGAAACTGTACCAATGAATATCCAGTAGTAGTCCAAACACTCTTTTATTAACGCAAATAATTTCTCAATACAGCACGTTTTCGTTGCTAGATGCAACTTCATCAGATGACATCAGAAAGAATTCATTGAGCTTAAATACAATTAATTGACAAGCTCACTAATTGGAAACAATTGCTGCTTAAAGAAACAAACACTTAAAAATTTGTATATAAAAACTTGAACTGTGTGATGTCTATAAAAACAATATATACACAAAAATAGTACAATTGTAAAATGGTAAAAATGATGAAAAATGCCTAATAAAATACAAAAAAACATAAAGTACCAAAATTGATACCATGAAGTACAAATGAAAGGCCCATATGTACCTAATATAAAATTTACGCTGAAATAGCTTTTAACTTTAAAATGGGCTTGATGGATATATAATCATTCAAGCCTGGTTTTTTATTTGATTCCAGGAAAATTTGCCAAAAGGTCTCCTTTGTTCTAGTTTCCTGCCATGGTCCTCCTTGGATCCCTGTTAATACTTTCCAAAACAAAATTTGTATCAGGCTGGGGCACGATATATACTTGAACAAAGCATTGTTGCTGTTTTCTTTTTGTATATCATACATGTGTTCGTAAATCCTGCGTTTGAGACTTCGCTCGGTCTTCCCCACATAATATGCTGAGCATTTTATACATGTAGCCAGATATATAACTCGTTGGCTATTGCAGTTATAATATGCCGTGGCTTTAATCACTCTATTCAATGCTGGAAGGGATACTTGGTCATCGTGCACAATGTAAGAACATTGTGCACATGACCCGCATCTAAAAGTACCCTTACTTGTACGAGTGAGATTGCTATTAGTGGAGCCATGTTCCAAAATGTTTTTTATACTTTTCCCCTTGCGGTAAACTGTTCTCATTTCCTTACCATGCAAGTTGGGTAAATCAGTGATTTCCATGAAGGTTTCCCACTCGTTGGAGATAATATCCCTGATGTTACTAGAATTAGTGCTATACTGTGTAATAAAAGCTTGTTTGAATTCTGAATAATTGTCGTTTTCACTCGAACTATTGGAAGTAATCCCCAAACCTAAAACCGGGCTGAATCTATCCCCTCTGCCAGCCCTCACTTGTTCACTTATATTATTAATGAATTCCTCCGGATAGCCCCTGTCACAAAACATGGTGAATAATTTTTGACATTCTAACGAAAAATCCTCGTCATTTGAGGTCATCCGTGATATTCTGACAAATTGACCTTTGACGATGCCTCTTTTTTGATGCATTGGGTGTAAACTCTTGAAATGAATGTAACTGTTAGAGAATGTGGGCTTTCTATAAACAGTTGATTTGAACCCTCCTTCACTATCTATACTTAGAAGAACATCCAAATATTCAACCCTGCCCACGTGAACATGGTGTGTAAATGTAAGAAAGTCTGTAGTGGAGGCCAAATATTCCATGAATTCTTGGATAAGGGTGTCTGGTCCAGTCCAAAAGATACAGATATCGTCCAGAAACCTATAATAGGCAACCCAATGTTGTTTATAAGAACTGTTGAATACATACTTATTTTCCCAAATGGAGAGAATAATGTCTGCATATGTAGGGGCACAATTAGCCCCCATAGCAACCCCGGAGATCTGCTTGTAATATTCACCTGCAAAATAAATAAAATTGTGATGTAGAACTAATTTCATGAGATTCAAAATAAGAAAGTTGCCTTGGTTGATGGCCCTAGGAAAAGATGTAAGTGCTTCCTCTAGCCATTGTAGATCCGTTTCATGTGGTATCACTGAAAACAGGTCCACTACATCTATGGTCAGAAATTTTAAATTAGGCACCAAAAGGTCAGGAGTGACTTGTTTTAAAAATTCCCATGAATCCTTAAGTAAATGGTTGGCTTTGGGCCACAATCTTTTGAACTTATAATCTAAAAATTTTGAAATCATGGAAATTTTAGAACCCTGAGCTGCTACGATGGGTCTTAGAGGAGGGTCGTATGTATTCTTATGTACCTTGGGTACTCCAAAAATGGATGGTACCCTAGGTTGAGAATTGTACAAAAAAGTATAAGTACTGTGATCTATAACAGCTATATCCAAAAGATCTTTTATGGCCAGATCGATCTTTTTGTAAGCTATGTTGATTTCATTAAGAGAAACCGTACTATATCTTGACTTGTTGTTTAATATGTTGTTCATTTTGCCCTCGTATAGAACCTGGTCCATGATGACCATACCACCCCCTTTATCTGGCTCCATGATTCTAATACTGGTATCATGTCTCAAGATATCCAATAGATGGCTTTCAGGAATGGTTAAATTAGGAACAAATCTGGTATGCCTACAATGATTCCTGATTTTTTTGTTCCATTCTCATCTCCAAATTTTTCAATTGGGGGTGAAGTGGAGGGTTGAAAGTACTACTTCTGTGTGGGTAGTCTTGTTGAGTCACATCACTGTAGCCCAATAGGTTCTCTAAATTGAGTTTTCTGATGAAAAGTTTCAAATCCATAATGACTTGTGTAACATTGCTACCCCTGCTAGGGACATATTTGAATCCTTTGGTAAATAATTCGAAAAAAGTGTCAGTGATATGTAGGTGACTATAATTGTAAATAGTATAGCCCCCCTTTTTACATATAATATTAGGGAAGTCAACATCATCTGTTGTAACACTGTGAACAGTCTCTATAGTATCTATTCCTGCGATGGAACTGGTGTTCAATACTGTTTCCTGTTGTTCCTCGTGACCTCCTGTATGGTGGGCTCGGGGAAAAAGACTGGTGTGTCTTCCACTGATTACGAATCCTTTCAGATCTCCTAGGGAGTGGGTCAAGTGCCCATTCATCAGGCATGTCTGTTACTTGTTCATGTTCATACAATGTATGTTCTGAATGAAATACTGATCTGTGTTGTTTGTGTGTATGAACATTGTTAGAGGGCGGTATGGGATACTGACAACCTTCATTGTATTCTCTAATGTCCCTTTGTAACTTTTTGTATTTTCTGTTAAGAATTACATCTCATTTATTATCAACGTCCTTTCTGATTTGATAATACCTCCTTTTTTCTGTCTCAACCTGAAACATAAGATCACTAGTAACAGCCATTATATTTTCGATATCCTTATCTAGTAAGGCTATCTCTTTTCGTTATTTCTAATGATAGCTTGTACTATCAAGCCCACAGTTGTCAAAAGCGTACCAATTCTGTATGAAAATCACTACCTAAAACCACATTGTTAGGATACTTGTGGACCCTTAAGCCTTTGGGGACTAAGCGCTTATTTAAACATTCATTGAGGTACATATTGTCTAAATTTAAGCTACGGTACCTATACAGTGATGTCTCGAGTGCCCCCAATGAGTCCTTAAAAGTAATGTTCTTTTCATTCCTGTGGACATGGTTTCCATAATGTTCAAAAGAAGGAATGTCCTTATACCAGTCCTGGAACGTAGAAATAGGTGTATTGATATTCCCCGTTTCATCTGAGGACCGTAAACAAGGCTCGTTTTCTGTTTGTAAAATAAGCGGCGTTCTGTGAAAGTCTGTCGATGTCGAATGATGTCCGACACCAGAAGGAGGTAGACCTCTGCACGCTGAAGGACCGGCAGTGTCCGATAAGCCCTGAATATCCGTATTCACGGAATGAGCAGGTTTGGATAACACCTGCTGTAAACCATTTCCTAAGGGCAAAAGAATGTCTGAGTTGGCTGAGTTGCTCGGTGAGTTTGCGAATTTCGCCCACTTCTGAGCGAAATGATGATGCTAGGATATCGGCAGTAGGTGTCTCCCCCGAAGCTTCCATGAAAACACAAAACAAGCAAAACGGAAGATAGTGCTGGTAAAAGAAACCAAGAATACACAAAAACCAGCACCGGAGAGAAACTGTGCCAATGAATATCCAGTAGTAGTCCAAACACTCTTTTATTAACGCAAATAATTTCTCAGTACAGCACGTTTTCATTGCTAGATGCAACTTCATCAGATGACATCATGTCTGCCGATATCCTAGCATCATCATTTCGCTCAGAAGTGGGCGAAATTCGCAAACTCACCGAGCAACTCAGCCAACTCATAGACATTCTTTTGCCCTTAGGAAAGGGTTTACAGCAGGTGTTATCCAAACCTGCTCATTCCATGAATATGGATATTCAGGGCTTATCGGACACTGCCGGTCCTTCAGCATGTAGGGGACTACCTCCTTCTGGTGTCGGACGTCATTCGACATCGACAGACTTTCACAGAACGCCGCTTATTTTACAAACAGAAAACGAGCCTTGTTTACGGTCCTCAGATGAAACGGGGAATATCAATACACCTATTTCTACGTTCCAGGACTGGTATAAGGACATTCCTTCGTTTGAACATTATGGAAACCATGTCCACAGGAATGAAAAGAACATTACTTTTAAGGACTCATTGGGGGCACTCGAGACATCACTGTATAGGTACCGTAGCTTAAATTTAGACAATATGTACCTCAATGAATGTTTAAATAAGCGCTTAGTCCCCAAAGGCTTAAGGGTCCACAAGTATCCTAACAATGTGGTTTTAGGTAGTGATTTTCATACAGAATTGGTAAACGCTTTTGACAACTGTGGGCTTGCGATAGTACAAGCTATCATTAGAAATAACGAAAAAGAGATAGCCTTACTAGATAAGGATATCGAAAAATATAATGTGGCTGTTACTAGTGATCTTATGTTTCAGGTTGAGACAGAAAAAAGGAGGTATTATCAAATCAGAAAGGACGTTGATAATAAATGTGATGTAATTCTTAACAGAAAATACAAAAAGTTACAAAGGGACATTAGAGAATACAATGAAGATTGTCAGTATCCCATACCGCCCTCTAACAATGTTCATACACACAAACAACACAGATCAGTATTTCATTCAGAACATACATTGTATGAACATGAACAAGTAACAGACATGCCTGATGAATGGGCACTTGACCCACTCCCTAGGAGATATGAAAGGATTCGTAATCAGTGGAAGACACACCAGTCTTTTTCCCCCGAACGCCCACCATACAGGGAGGTCACGAGGAACAACAGGAAACAGTATTGAACACCAGTTCCATCGCAGGAATAGATACTATAGAGACTGTTCACAGTGTTACAACAGATGATGTTGACTTCCCTAATATTATATGTAGAAAGGGGGGCTATACTATTTACAATTATAGTCACCTACATATCACTGACACTTTTTTCGAATTATTTACCAAAGGATTCAAATATGTCCCTAGCAGGAGTAGCAATGTTACACAAGTCATTATGGATTTGAAACTTTTCATCAGAAAACTCAATTTAGAGAACCTATTGGGCTACAGTGATGTGACCCAACAAGACTACCCACACAGAAGTAGTACTTTCAAACCTCCACTTCACCCCCAATTGAAAAATTTGGAGATGAGAATGGAACAAAAAATCAGGAATCATTGTAGGCATACCAGATTTGTTCCTAATTTAACCATTCCTGAAAGCCATCTATTGGATATCTTGAGACATGATACCAGTATTAGAATCATGGAGCCAGATAAAGGGGGTGGTATGGTCATCATGGACCAGGTTCTATACGAGGGCAAAATGAACAACATATTAAACAACAAGTCAAGATATAGTACGGTTTCTCTTAATGAAATCAACATAGCTTACAAAAAGATCGATCTGGCCATAAAAGATATTTTGGATATAGCTGTTATAGATCACAGTACTTATACTTTTTTATACAATTCTCAACCTAGGGTACCATCCATTTTTGGAGTACCCAAGGTACATAAGAATACACACGACCCTCCTCTAAGACCCATCGTAGCAGCTCAGGGTTCTAAAATTTCCATGATTTCAAAATTTTTAGATTATAAGTTCAAAAGATTGTGGCCCAAAGCCAACCATTTACTTAAGGATTCGTGGGAATTTTTAAAACAAGTCACTCCTGACCTTTTGGTGCCTAATTTAAAATTTCTGACCATAGATGTAGTGGACCTGTTTTCAGTGATACCACATGAAACGGGTCTACAATGGCTAGAGGAAGCACTTACATCTTGTCCTAGGGCCAACAACCAAGACAACTTTCTTATTTTGAATCTCATGAAATTAGTTCTACATCACAATTTTATTTATTTTGCAGGTGAATATTACAAGCAGATCTCCGGGGTTGCTATGGGGGCTAATTGTGCCCCTACATATGCAGACATTATTCTCTCCATTTGGGAGAATAAGTATGTATTCAACAGTTCTTATAAACAACATTGGGTTGCCTATTATAGGTTTCTGGATGATATCTGTATCTTTTGGACTGGACCAGACACCCTTATCCAAGAATTCATGGAATATTTGGCCTCCACTACAGACTTTCTTACATTTACACACCATGTTCACGTGGGCAGGGTTGAATATTTGGATGTTCTTCTAAGTATAGATAGTGAAGGAGGGTTCAAATCAACTGTTTATAGAAAGCCCACATTCTCTAACAGTTACATTCATTTCAAGAGTTTACACCCAATGCATCAAAAAAGAGGCATCGTCAAAGGTCAATTCGTCAGAATATCACGGATAACCTCAAATGACGAGGATTTTTCGTTAGAATGTCAAAAATTATTCACCATGTTTCGTGACAGGGGCTATCCGGAGGAATTCATTAATAATATAAGTGAACAAGTGAGGGCTGGCAGAGGGGATAGATTCAGCCCGGTTTTAGGTTTGGGGATTACTTCCAATAGTTCGAGTGAAAACGACAATTATTCAGAATTCAAACAAGCTTTTATTACACAGTATAGCACTAATTCTAGTAACATCAGGGATATTATCTCCAACGAGTGGGAAACCTTCATGGAAATCACTGATTTACCCAACTTGCATGGTAAGGAAATGAGAACAGTTTACCGCAAGGGGAAAAGTATAAAAAACATTTTGGAACATGGCTCCACTAATAGCAATCTCACTCGTACACGTAAGGGTACTTTTAGATGCGAGTCATGTGCACAATGTTCTTACATTGTGCACGATGACCAAGTATCCCTTCCAGCATTGAATAGAGTGATTAAAGCCACGGCATATTATAACTGCAATAGCCAATGAGTTATATATCTGGCTACATGTATAAAATGCTCAGCATATTATGTGGGGAAGACCGAGCGAAGTCTCAAATGCAGGATTTACGAACACATGTATGATATACAAAAAGAAAACAGCAACAATGCTTTGTTCAAGCATATATCTACGTGCCCCACAGCCTGATACAAATTTTTTGTTTTGGAAAGTATTAACAGGGATCCAAGGGGAGGACCATGGCAGGCGAAACTAGAACAAAGGGAGACCTTTTGGCAAATTTTCCTGGAATCAAATAAAAAAACAGGCTTGAACGATTATATATCCATCAAGCCCATTTTAAAGTTAAAAGCTATTTCAGCGTAAATTTTATATTAGGTACATATGGGCCTTTCATTTGTACTTCATGGTATCAATTTTTGGTACTTTATGTTTTTTTGTATTTTATTAGGCATTTTTCATCATTTTTACCATTTTACAATTGTACTATTTTTGTGTATATATTGTTTTTATAGACATCACACAGTTCAAGTTTTTATATACAAATTTTTAAGTGTTTGTTTCTTTAAGCAGCAATTGTTTCCAATTAGTGAGCTTGTCAATTAATTGTATTTAAGCTCAATGAATTCTTTCTGATGTCATCTGATGAAGTTGCATCTAGCAACGAAAACGTGCTGTATTGAGAAATTATTTGCGTTAATAAAAGAGTGTTTGGACTACTACTGGATATTCATTGGCACAGTTTCTCTCTGGTGCTGGTTCTTGTGTATTCTTGGTTTCTTTTACCAGCACTCTCTTCCGTTTTGCTTGTTTTATATGTCACAATGTCCACCTCATGAGGAGTACAGATGTCAGTCAGCCAAGGGACTGTGTTGGCCAGCCATACCCCTACATCTAGCAAAAGGCCTGGTGAACAAAGTATGCAACCTTACTATTACCCGGAATATGTCCTGACCCCAAGTGTCATACACTGTTTAAACACACTTGCCTAGAATATCCCGCTATGTTGCTAGTACCCTGCACTTTGATGACAGATAGTAGGCATGGTGTGATTGCAGTGGGCTGCAGAGGGCATGGCACCCTGTACAGCAGTACAATAGGCACATAATTGCAGACAATGTGCCTTCACTATGTTCCCTACTGGATGCTGCCTGCAACATATGTAGTGCCATCAGATGTGATCCACAGAGGCCATACAATGCCTTACACTTGTGCCCTGTATGGACTGATGCCACTGACACCAGGGAATACCTGTATCATGCTATCAATGCAGGTTCAGGGTCAACCTGCTGACTATAAGCAGGTTCTGCCACACCAGGCCAGTACTGGCATATCAGAGGATAATGGTCTGTATACACAACATGTGCCAGCCAAACCAGGTAAACCTGTACATGTCATTGTACATTATTGTGGGACATGCACATTCCAGGCAATGTCCATGTCAAGGACTATCAAACACAGACATGGCATGCATTGCAAAGCTATGGCCATACACAATGGTAACCAGGATGTCAGGACAGTTCATACAATACCCATCTGTGTGGGACATTGCAGACTCTATACCCCTGTACCACACTGCACACGATTGTTGGGTGGTGTGATGCTAAGGATTACCCCTCACCCAGCCTTGTACAGCCATCTTGCACAGCCAACCACTACACATCCATAAAGCAATGCACACATGCATGTCAGTACTGGCACCTTGTGTCTGCATTTGGGGTATGATGCTCCAAACGACGGTCATTCCCAGTATAACTCCCATTGGCATACCGACAGATGTCAAACACGTTCACATGCTCTAGCCCATAGAACCTCCGGATATCCCCTGTGGTGCATGTAGTACCTATGCATTACTTCAGTGTGGCAAACTAAGTGGTTTGGGAATGTATTTGTGGGCCTGGCAAAGAGTGTCAATTTGAGTCCATTAGAGAGTGTGGTTGTGTTGACAATGACATCCGTTCATGTGGACAGCCATGTGTGCTACACCTAATGTATGTCTACTATATCTCTGTTGCAGCTGTCGCACACCAACACACATATATGTTCTTACAGCACACCAACATGTCAGCTTTGTGGCACATGAAGTAACTACATGCACTTGTAATAGTAATGACTAGGCAGTCAGGGGTTTGAACCCCTGTACTGGTAGGTGTGTGACAGACCATGCTTAAGTTTTAATCTCCAAGCCCTTCTCTGATGTACTTTGCCTCTGTCTGTCCCTCCCACACACTCTCTGGTGGATGTGGAGGTGTACACCTGCTCAGCAGCAGCTTGTGTAAAGTAAGTGATGGTCATGATCAGGTGATGGCCTCTGCACCTATTGCAGTCCTCCTCAAGCTGTTTGCATGTGGAACAGCTGCGATGATGTTCCCATAGCCATTTGCATGAAAAACACAGTACAATATCTAGGAACATTATGTTGGTGTTTGCCCATGACAGTCGCTGTGAGTGGTACCTGGATCTGGTGTTTCATAAACGGCATCACAGATGATATCTGGATGTTCCTCAAACAACATACACAATGAGAAATAGCCTAAAGACAGGAGGGTGATGTGCCAGACATGACTACAGCATGTAAGTGCAGCTATGCTTCATTGAGACAACTGCCTGTTTAACAAGGTGCGTGTGGTAATGGCTATTCTGCATGTTTTAAAACGGACAAGACAGTGCTCTATTTGTGAGGGACCCCCATCTGTTGGGCCATCCATGGACTTGTCAGTCTGTGGAACCATTTGTTTCCTGTGTTACGCACTGAACACTCATCTGTGAACAGCAGGAGCATAGAGTGAGGATAACAGCCAGTACATGGTGATAGTGATGAGTTACTGCCATCACCTCCCTGACTGGGCATATGTCACATGAAACAGTGGTATGAAAGACACTGTCTGGGGTTCTCAGTGACATGCCAATAATGGGCCACTGTTCATAAATGCAGTCACAAGTCTTCTACATGTTGTACAGATGTCATGCAGTATATATGCATGTGTTGTGCTCTCTCTGCAATGTATACCATCTGTTGTGTTTGGTTGATGGTCATATCTATGCATGCTTTTGTAAGTAATCCTGAATGCTGTTGACTATTACTAAGCCATATATGTGTTTAAACTGCAACACCATAGACTGTATGGGTTTGGAGGTCCTGGCAGAACCTCCTGTCCCACTTCAGTTGGCCATGGCACTGGGCACCAGCACATCTGAGGCCCAGCCTTGGACCTCCACCTCTGTTGGCTCTGCACCACCTTCTGGTGATACCGCTACTGAGGATGGGGCTTGTCCCCCCTGGGAGCAGGTCCAGACAGGGACATGTCTGCTGTCATACAGTCCTGGAGGTGGTGTGTAGGGGGTTCGATAAGGGGTTTCAAGGCCAGATATGCCAGCTCACGGGCAGAGTGTCACATTTACAGGGTGAGTCTGCCCATCCTAGACAGCCCCCAGCACTGCCACCTTTGCAGCTCTTCTGGTGCAGTGGTGGCTGCCCATGGCTGGGGACCTCCGTCCCACTGTTTCCATCTGGGGGCTTATGGGCTTGTGAATGCCGAACACCCCTCCCCATCCAAGGTGTATCCCCCCACATGTGTCATATACCAACCCTGTATGCTGTCTTGTCTCTCATCCTACCATACCTATCCTCCACGAGCATACCTACTCTCCTTCCCCCACATCCCACTCTCACCCTACGGAAACAAAAGGCCAATTGGTTCCTAGAACAAAATTTGCCCCATACATAGCTGTTCATTTCACACACGTGTCCACTGGACACATGTAGCCCTTTTAATATGCATCACAACCTACTCCAGTTGACTCACCCCTGTCTCCCATCGGCACGACCCTAGTATGCACATGACTCCTAAATGTTCCAGGTACATGTGATGCAGACAACCCCCTTGTACACACAACACTATCAGTCCTTCTATGGTTACCCTATGTACCTTTATCATGATGATGATGTCACACATAGCACCTTGCAAGAGTACTGTTCTCACATAATGATTGGACAGGATCTGTTGTGTTAGTGTAAATAACATGCACAGAGTGATGTATATGGCCAATGTACAAATGTTTGCGTGTATGACTGACACATGTCTGTCTGAGGGAGTCTTGACATTACATAGGATGACACCACTACATAATACAAGCATTGCTGGTGTGTCCCTTTTCATTCCTTTGTAATGCTTTGTTGTCACATGGGATGTTCCTGATATATATATGTATGTATCTATATGCTGAACACAAACACTCACACATACATCTACATGATGGAATTAATTTCCTATACTGTTGAATGACTGCGCTGGATGATATGTTTGTGATAATGTCCAATGTCTGTATATCTGCCATGGCTAGTGATAAATCACAATAGCTGTGTGTGCAGGGTCCTGGTTTCGAGCCTTGCAGAGGCCATTTATTTTGTTGCTGGGCAGAACAAGGAGATTGGATATGGTGTGATAAAAGCACATTAAAGCAGTTGTGAGCGGGCGTGCATCAGTTTGCATGGTGCTAAGCAATGCTAACTTCTAGTTACAGTTTCTTATACTCAGTTAGTCTCTACATTACTTGACCAGTGTAATACTTGCATACTGGCGGCCAAACAGGCTTACACCCGCTTGCTCCCGCACTTGCAAATGCACTGCATTTGGTGTTTGCATCTGACACTCACACCCCTGCGTGGGAGTGCGGACTACGATATTAACTTGCAATGCCTAATACATTGGATTACATGCCTACAGTATCGGGAATGGCTGCCTATTAGGCGACAGCATGCCATTCGACTGTAAAGAATCTGCGGCCTGTCCAGAGTTTGATTCATATTATTGGTGTGTTCCTCTTACAATCTGCACCCATCTGGCAAATACATGGGAACTGACACTCTTCAATACAAACAATTAATTGGGATTTGGAACCCACATCCTTCAGCCGAGTCATGCTACTGCATACCTAATATTCTATCATCTTTCTAAGGTTGTCAATGGAATATGTGCTTTCTATCCCTATCAGACCTCTCATACAATTGGGGAAATATACAAACTGAATCAGGGACATGGCATTACAACATCAGGGACACATTTAAAATATTGGTGCTATTAACCTGACACATTGACAGACTCAGAGCATATGAATTCATACACATTTTCTAGGGTAAATGATGTTTATAACTCCTAAATGTTGTCGTTATTCATTACGTGTAATTCACCACCTTTCCTTCAAATGTCACTAGTTTTTGGAGGAATTAAGTGGGGCAGAGTTAGAAACCGAGTTGAAATCTGGGACGTCCCTGGAAATCGGTGGCAGTTCAGAGGTATGGTCCCTATTTGTTCCCCCAGTGGTTTATGCCCTGTCCAGTGGATGTGCTCTTAGGGGTTGAGAGGTATGGGCATCAGCTATGCCC
>NC_056731.1:626104102-626114102 GCF_019279795.1 Protopterus annectens | reverse complement strand
TTAAACATGCCAACACTACCAATGTCCAAATGATGAAAACCACGGGCCCTGGTCTCCAACATGACTTTGATATTCTGATTTTTCTTATACACAAAAACTGGTTCATCACCTGCTACCTTGATCATATCATCATTGCCCAGGATGACCTTCCAATTATCATTAATAATCCTACAGATCTGGTGATTGTCAACACTCATATCCAGACAAAACCTAGGTTTGCTTCTGACACTATTGTTGTAACCATCCTCTTCGAAAAACCTTTTTTCAAAATTGGGGGAAAATCAGTATCTCTCCTAGATACAATTTCACTAGCTGCACAATCCAACAAATCCCCAGGACATCCCCTTTCCAAGGATAAACTCTTTATAAATTCCATTTCATCCAAAAAAGAAATATCATCCCCCATCATCTGGGAAGCCCGAATGAACTCACCACGGGGGATATTCCTTTTTATAAAGGTAGGGTGGCTACTTTTGAAATGTATGTAACCATTACAAAATGTACTTTTTCTATGAATGCTACTAAACACACCATTAGAAAGAACATCCACTTAAGTATCACATCTAAAAAGGGGACTACCAAACCTGATCCCCCAAGTGTAAATTTCAAAATCTGGGACTATATTAGGTGGTTTTTGGTTAAATATACAAACTTGAGTAACCACAATATCATCACATATACGTCTTTATTTGACTTGTTGTTAGAACATAGTTATTTTATGTTCAATGGAAAATTTTATAGGCAGTTACTGGGATTATCTATAGGTGCAAATGTGGGGCCCACTTACGCAAATTTGGTGTTTGGATGGTGGGACCTTGAGATTCTTCTACATGTGAATTTTATAATAAAGTCGTCTTTTACAAAAGATTTGGGGATGACTTGTTCTTCAGTGTGAGGAAGGACGGTTTTAATGTGGATGGTTTCATTGATGCACTCAGTATTAGTACACAGTTTTTGAAATTTACACTTGGGGGCTCTGGTTTGGTAGGCCTCTTTTTAGATGTGGTGCTTAAGTAGGATGTTCTTTCTAATGCAGTGTTTAGTAGCATTCATAGAAAAAGTACATTTTGTAAAAGTTACATACATTTCAAAAGTAGCCACCCTGTCAGTTCATTCAGGCTTCCCAGATGACAGTGGATGATATTTCTTTTTAGGATAAAATTAAAACAATAAGTGAGAAGGTCATTGAAAAACCAATCAGTAACAACAAAATGAAAACTCCAGCAAAGCTAGAACTTCCACTGAGTGACCTCCCAAACCTGTTGTATCAGAGGCACATGGGATATATGCAACTGATCCTTATGAACATCAGGTGTTTCTGCTAATTGGGAATTCAGAATGCCCATGACTTGTTTCGTCATTTTAATGGACAACTTCAGGCTAATAAAGCCAAACCCCACTAACTGCAAACATGCATAGTTCAGCCTTGTTATGACCTCATCAGAACAACACAAGCAGAGTGTTTGACTAAGAATTCAAAACACAGGGCTGTTATACCCAGCTGATGCCCATTTTCATTAGGGTCACTGCAAAAATATCCCAAACAACAAACTAAAGCAATAAGTGAGAAGGTCACTGAAAAACCAATCAGTAAAAACAAAATGAAAACTCCAGCAAAGCTAGAACTTCCACTGAGTGACCTCTCAAACCTTTTGTATCACAGGCACATGGGATATATGCAAATAATCCTTATGAACATCAGGTGTTTCAGATAATTGGAGATTCTGAATGCCCATGACTTGTTTCGTCATTTTAATGGACAATTTCAGGCCAATAAAGCCAAACCACACTAGCCGTGGATATGCATATTTCAGTCTTGTTATAACCTCATCAGCACAGTGCAAGCAGACTGTTTGACTAAGAAAAACAAAACTGAATGAGGCTGCAAACACGACCATAAGAAGCTGACCACTAGCTTTCTTGCATATTGTTTAACAGCATTTGAGTTTTTTAATGTAGATAACATTTCTTTTTATATTTGTTTCTGCATATATGTTTTATATAGATATTTTTTATAAAATTATGTTTTGATATATTCATATATATGTAGGTGTTTTTGATGAAGACATTTTATGCTTTATTAATGGAGTTAAGGCATGAGAGATTTAAGTTTTAGTTTCACAAATAGATATACATATCTATTTTAAAAACTATATTTTATGATGTTTAGATATATGTCATTTTCTCTATTTATATTTTTCTTTAGACTAACATGCTTCACATATAGCTTTGCATAAGGTCTATATGCATATTTTTATATGAATACATACATGTATTTTTAAATATTAACATGACATTTATTTATTATTATTTATGTTTCTAATACTTGATGTATGGAGAGATTTTATAAATTGCGAACATAAAATAATGAAAAAATACTACTACAGCACAGTTCTATCCACTTAATATTTATGAGCTAGGAATACGATTGGTTTGCTAATGGAATAAGATGGTATTTAAAGACAATTAATGTTGAGTTGTTAACAGTCTGATGAAGCATTCCATTTGAATATGAAAGCCCTTACTGGATATAAGATATTTTGTTCGTTTTTCATTGTTTTTAAAAGAATAAATGGTCAGCTTTGTATGGTCATGTTTGCTGCCTCATTCAGTTTTGTTTTTCTGAGATACATTTGTAGCTGCTGTATTTGAGGTGCTTCATCCTTGATTGAGGATTCTGCATAAGAGTGTTTGACTAAGCATTCGAAACACAGGGCTGTTATACCCAGATGATGTCCATTTTCATTAGGGTCAATGCAACAATATCCCAAACAACAAACTAAAACAATAAGTGAGAAGGTCACTGAAAAAACAATCAGTAAAAACAAAATGAAAACTCCAGCAAAGCTAGGACTTCCACTGAGTGACCTCCCAAACCTCTTGTATCAGAGGATTGATTGGTCTTTGTTTTATTGATTATTGTATTTAAATTGTGAGTAAATGGTTGTTCTTCATTTTTCTGAGGAAGTCATTCTGACGAAGAGTGAATAAAAGAGTTTTACACTAAAGACCTGGTTCTCCTCTGGTGTCGTTGGTGTTTTTTCATTGTTAGTTTATCTTGGGTCACACTTTTGCCATTTTTTCTGTTGCTTGTTTTTTCTATCCTTCATGGCATACTCATTCACCTAGTCCAGCTACTGCTCCTGTATCCACTATTGACTAAGGGCCATCTCAACAAGGACCAACTGCGTTATTCTAACATATCATCATTACCAGTCCTTCAAATAGAGGTGATCAGGCTTAGCTACATAATTCCTTTCCAGCCAGCTCCAACAGGTACCTGTTTTCCATAAATGAACTCAGGTCTGGGTCATTGTCAGAGTTTCATTCCTCTACACCAATGTAGCTAATTTGTTCTGTAGACTTTAACACATGCTGTTGGATGAGTGAGTGTTGGTGAATACTGGAACAGTGTGCCGGGCAGGCCTTGACAAGTTACAAGTTTTGCGGAGAATAAGAATATGAAGCATCACATGCTAATGGAACCCCATTAGTGATGTATACCATTCAAGAGTGACATATGGTGGTTAGTGTATCATACAAATCTATGTTTTACTGAGATACTAATATATACAGGATTATTACCTCTGTGTATGCCCACTTACCTATTTTATTACATCTGATGGCCTGCATCACTTTTTATGTCTTTGTTGTATATGTGTATGACTATAGTGCTCATACTATATGTTGTTGTCGAAGAACACTTTTACAAAGAAGCTATGACCTGTATATTATGATTCTACCTATATTTGTGAGGTTGATTTGGAAACTGTTTAAAGCAGCTGACAATAATCCTGCCTGATTGTTGTGGTCATCTTTTCATGCTACTGATGCATAGTTTCCACATATGTGTATTACACATAGCTATGTTATGATCTCAGTGTAGAAAGCCATTTGCCACCTACAACTGCCCATGGCAATATGCTGCTTAACAGTACCATATGCCTGTAGCTATATATCCATGTGGATGTGTAAAAAAAGTGAATCACTATGCTGTTCACAGTATGTTTTTTTACTTGTGTAACATTTGTATGCGAGTGCATGTGTGTGTGTGTGCATGCGTGCATGTGTGTGTGTGTGCGTGCATGCGTGTGTGTTCACGTGTGTGTGTGTCTGTGTGCGTGTGTGTCTGTGTGTGTGTGTGTGTGTGTGTGTGCGTGCATTGTGTGTGTGTGTGTGTGTGTGTGTGTGTGTGTGTGTGTGTGTGTGTGTGTGTAGAACCATAATGTAAACAAAGCCAACAACATGCACTACATTAGTGCATTTAATATAAATCCGTCTTGCCAATGTTAATAGGTTTCTTTACCATGTGGAATGGCCACCTATGTTGTGGGAAAAGGTTCTGCAGCTTGTACCTGTTGGGAAGATAAACTGCCTACAGTACTGAGTTTCCCATACAGGTGGAGTTGTGCTGCAGGTTTCAAAAGTCAGAGGCAATGAGCCTGGAAGTATTCACAGTTTGGTGCAGTACAAGCCATCTCCCAAACTCATGTTGGGACAGCACACAGTGTCCTGTTTTCAAAAGTAGATTTAATAATGTTGTCCAGATTAAGAGGCTGCCCTAAGTCCTCTGGTAAAATCAGGCTACACTCACAAATAATGAGTTTCATTAACATAGAATGCTATACAAGCTTATATCCTATTCCTGGCATAGTGGGACTCCTTTCAATTCAGTTTCACAAGGTATTAAATTGCAACATGTTTGCTTCTTCTATGATGCCATAAGCAGTGTTGTGCTAGTTACTTACAAAAGTAATAAGTTACTATTAGTAGTTACTTTTCAGTGAAAATAATACACTACTATTACTTATTACTTTACTAAAAAAGTAATATATTACTATTACTAGTTACTAACTAAAGGGTGGCTACTGTGGTGCAGCAGTTAGCATTGTTGACTCACATGAAGAGGTTCTCTGGTTCTTTTCTCAGCTGGGGTGCCTTCTGCGTGGAGTCTGCATGTCCTCCCTATGATTGTGTGGGTTTCTTCTGGATGCTCCAGTTTCCTCCCCCATTCCAAAGACATGCTGTAGGTGGATTGTACACTCTAAATTGGCTCTAGTTGTGAGTGTGTGCATGTGCCTTCTGTGAAAGGTTGGGCACAAGGCTGGCAATTCAACACCATAAAACTCCACTGCCAATTGTTCTGTGGACCGTTGTTCCACTGTGATGACCCCTAACTGGAAAAAGCCAGAAAAGGATGACTAGTTACTAACTAAAGCAACATGTTGTTTTTACATAAGTATAGTTTATCAATTGTAATATTGAGATTTACTCACACAAGTAAGCACATACATATAAGTGTATTAAAGTTGTACACACAATGTTACAATGATTATGAATAGCATTTAACAGTTGAAAAACTCCTGCAGATTAATCTTTATAGCTGGGAAGCACAGTGGTGCAGTGGTTATCATTGTCACCAAGAGGTTCTCTGGTTCAATTCTCAGCTGGAGTGCCTTCTGTGTGGAGTCTGCATGTCCTCCCTGTATTCGTGTAGGTTTCCTTCAGGTGCTCTGGTTTCCTCCCACATTCCCAAAACATGCTGCAGGTGGATGGGACATTCTAAGTTGGCCATAAGTGTGAGTGATTGCGTGTGTGTGCCTACTGAGGAAGGTTGGGTGCTGGGCTGGCAACTTGACACATTAAAACCCTACTGCCACTTGTTCTGCAGACTGATGATCCACCATGGTAACCCCTAACAGGCACAGCCAAAAGGAGAAAAAGAAGGCTAGTTGTTATAGCTAGAGAGTCGCAAATAATAATTAAACCAAACCATACACAGCCAGCAGCACAAGACCTATAAAAACATATCACATTTTGCCTGTATTCAACTGCTAAAAATCAAAACCTGAAAAGAATTTTAAATAGAACATAAAAGAATTGTCAAGACAAAAGTTGGTTGATCATAGATCCACCCAAAGAGTCTTGCTTGGTGCAATGGGTTGGGGTGTCAGGTGTTAAAACCATGAGTGATAAGATTGATTCCAATTAATGGTGGTATGGAGAACCAATGCTGTTTATTATACGACAAGGTAAGGATATGATCTCTAGCAGGCTAGAATTGTCCCAGTGTTGGGGGGGAGGTTCTTGTTGGAGTGAAGTAATTAAGGATGTTGAGGAAAGTATCATTAAAATATTGTACAGCTTGGTCTAAGTGGAGCAATTTTAGAAGTGACTAGCTGCAGTTTTGAAGTAGAGAATTTAAGATAGCAGGGGAAAAGTTTGTTTTGTTACGTATGTGTTTGAAAATGACATTACAGAGGGAATGAATGTGTTTTCTTAGTAGAAAGGTAGGGGGGTGATCACTGAGAGAAGCAGGGAGGCACCCAGCATGGAGGACAAGGTTGGGCTTATTGGTTAGTATCCAGTCTAGAATAGATTCTTTCTTAGTGCGTTTATTGATTCTAGTGGGGGAGTTTATAGTTTGAGTGAAATTGAATAGATTAATAAAACTGGAGGGGTTGTCAGATGAGCAGGACAGCCAGTCCAAGTTTAAATCGCCTAGCACTTTAGTTTCTTGGTTGAAAGCAGAGGATACCTGGGGTAGGAGACTACCCTGGTAGGTAGGTTATTTGCTGGCGGTAAGTAGAAGGCAATAATTATGATGGTTTTATGTGCATCGACTTCAAATCAGGTGGTTAGAATTTCTACTTCATCTAGATCTGGGGGAGTAAAGATTCATTTTTCAATTTTGAGGATTGCCATCATGTATAAAACATGATGGCATCTGTGATTCCTTTTATGGAGTACATTGCAGTGCAAACCTGAATATATCCAGACACCTGAATTGTGCTTTTAACATGCCAAATACACACTCAGTTGTGTTTTATGTCATCATGTGTGCTTTGTTCTAAACATCCTTGGCAGGGGTTGATGGGGTGCTGTATGGCATCCAGTGGATAACCACAGTCAACTGTTTATAGAAAGAATAAAACACATATTTAGTCCTCATGCTTACTGTTTACTGAGCTAGATTCTGATTACATTATAGCTGTGGTCCTGTACTTACCGAGTAGTAGTCTCAGAGGAATTTCACCATGTTGGAAAGTGGCCCGGAGACCACTTTACCTCCTTATACCAGCATCATGCACAATACCTATGTGTGTTGTCATAATATTAGTAATGAGATCATCTGCTGAGAACACCACCTGATAATTGAGGTACAGCTGTGGTTTTAATTAGGATGTGGGTGCAGTCTACTGCACCGAGGACATTGGGCAAGTTGGCTATGGCAGAAAATTGTCACATGGCAGTTCTGTGCTGCATGGGTGTTATTGGAAAGTAGATATATTCATTCACTGTTGGTGCAAATTGCTGCAAGGAACCATGAGAGGATGTGACTCATAGCTATCTGGGACACTCATATATGCTGAAATGTCCCAGAGGCCTGTATACCTAGACTCAGCCACAATTTTGTTTGTGTTGGTACTGGGTTGTACATGTCCTGCACACAGCCTGCACCAGCTCTCTATCTAATCTGTATTTATCTATTACTTCCTGGTTAGAGAGCTGGATTAACTGCAACCTGGCTTGGTGCCTAGCTGGTTGCCTTCTGGGATGAATTTGCAGATTCTTCTCTAGTAAGGCTTGCAGTACCCTAACCTGCTGTAGTGCACTAAATGCTAGTTGCATTTTTTTAAGTAAGGATTGGAGATTCCACAGGATTCTCTAGGAATATATGGAATATAGTGGTGTTAAGATAAGGCACATATAGCCTCCACTGGGTGCTTTTAGAAAGTTATCAGTGGAGTACTTTGTCCCATTTAAGTTGCATTGGGTGTGCTCATTGCCTTTTAGAATAAAGTAGACGTGTGTTGTCCAGAACTATCCTCTGCTGAGTAGATCTTGTTTTAATGCATATTATGAAACTGTGTCTGCTGCTGATGTGTGATGTCTTACTTCTGTGTGCTGCGCTTTCTGTAACTTTCTTTTGGAATTTGTCAAAATGTCTTGATGTATATATTATGTGTGATCTGGCTTCATTGTATGGTATAAAGATGATTTACTGCTGTTTTACAGTTTTTCAGTTAATCAGCTGATGTCATAGACTATACATAATCTGCATGTGTGGAATCTGGCTTCATTCTATGCTATAGTAAATTTTCTTGACTACCTTCTTCTATCATAGGCAGTTTTAAGGATGCTAGTTAGAGTTAGCATAACAGCATGTAATAATGCATGGAAGAACAGTGGGGAAAAGGGTTGACAGTTGTGTTTTACAACTTAATTTTAGATTTATGTGTTTGTGTTCATTCATAAAAGAAAATACAATAAAGGATTTTGATAAAAAATAAATATACCATTTAATAGTATAGGTAAACCTGATACATAAATTATTACAGCAAAATAAATGAACAGATAAAAAAACACTATCATTAAAGACCTGGTGATGATGGTAGATGCTAATTTAAATTATGACTCGTGCATCTACCATAGTCAGAAAGCATATGTTACAGGCTATCTTGGTGTAAAGAGCACATCAAGCTACTCCATGGAGATTTGGACTGATATGACTGAATGTTGACTACAAGGCTTCAAACAAAACAGTGACTAAAAGAGTATTACAGAAAAAAAAAAAAAAAAAAAAAAAAAATATATATATATATATATATATATATATATATATATATATATATAAACAGAAAAAAGACAAAAGGAAACCAGACTCTACACTGTGTATCATCTTACACCTGCTTTAAGGAATACCCATGAAGAGGATATAAATGATCCCTTAAAGAAAAGCAAGTGTTTAAGGTGGAAGCCTTCTAAATGCTTCCAACTTTTTACTTTTTATAACCCTTTAATAACACATAAAAAAAAACTCAACTATAAAGTGTATTCACCTCTTTTGTAAACTTGTCATTACACCATAAATAGATAATTTCACCATTATTTAAAAACATTTAACATATAAAAAAACTTTCTTTCCATGACATTAGAGATGACTATAAAATTTCCAAAATAAGGGCCAAAACAATCAAAAAGGCCACGTAGAAAAAACTTGTTGCCAGACAACAAACTGATCCAGACAAACCAGTGCTTCCCATCTGTAAAACCTTAAAGTGTATTGTCACACATTCAATAACAAATATAAATAAAAAAAAAATAGTGATGAAAGTAGACTTCTTACCCTATGCCATATCAAATATTACAGTGTTTTATGTAAAATGTGTGCTATTGTTTTGAATCTTGCCTACATTTCTTAAGGCTAAAAACTCTTGACATGAAATCAAGGAAGACTGAACTCGCAATGCTTCATTACCTATTGTATAAGCTGCAAATTTCCCATGCTAAGTTCAAAAATGGGGAGCCTTATAACCTAATAAGACAATTTGCCAGTTATGTCTCAGAGATGGAATGCTATCCATTGAAAATTAGCAAGTGATAATCTGTTAGAAAAACTATAAAGTAGTTGTTTCTCCAAAGACATATTTTGAATGCTTTGCCAGAGCATGCAAATCATTGCCAAACTGTAAAGTGACATACTTTTGTGGGTGTGATTATAATGAAAAAACAGTGAAACTAAAACATCAAGAAATATATCATAATCTTTCATTTGTTTTCAGACCACTTGCAACTTAACATCGGTATATCCAGAAATGAAATAAACTATAAAAGACAGACATACAAGTGTAACAATACACTTTATTCTCCCTTAAAAGAAGCCTATCAGTAATATGTAAATTAACCCTTAAGGACGTGCAGGAGTTCTAGCTTCATGACCACTGAATGCAGCAGGATCATTTGCACATGTCCTTAAAGCTATTATTGGCATATTTCCCACTGGCCTTAGCACATGGGGAGAGTGACTTGCCAGGATATTTTTGTTGTTTTTACCTATGTTGCTTTTTCAGGGTGATCGATTCATTTGTTGCTATTGCTCTTACTTGGGAACTATTTTAGTCATCCCTTAATGGACACTATGCTTTTCATAAGATAAGTGTTTTCAGGGAATGGCCACCGTATCTATGATTCTGTACTAATCTATCATAAGGGTAAT
>NC_056731.1:626061602-626099102 GCF_019279795.1 Protopterus annectens | reverse complement strand
ATATTACACAATATAAGATATATCCTTCACAATATACTGACAGCAATGCTGTGCAGAGGTAATATAAATGTGTTCAACAGGCATTGCGATTATCAGACATGCAATAAAAATTAAAGCATTTATAATACATTCTCCATTGGTGTTAGCAAGATGTTTTTATAGGTAATCTTGATTTACATTTGTCAGATCTAAATGTTAAACATTATGTATGCTAATTGTTACAGAAAAACTGGATTTTTCATATTCTGTTTTGTTGGGGTCCCATTTAACTGCTTTAAGTAAAATTGTTTTGGTGTGTGGTACAAAGATGTTGCAATTTTTAAATCCTTTTGAACAAGGGTTAATCAGGGATAATTTTTAACTATTACTCCATTTCATTTGAAAAAGTTAGTGGAGCTACAGGTTTTACATTGACATGCATTTTCTGAACAATACAAAGTATGAATCTTTTAATGACTGGCATTGCTGATTGTAGTTCTCAGTGACTTACCAGAAAATCAGCAATTATATGAGGGGTAGGGAAAAATATGAGACAAATTCAGAGGCAATCTGCAAAATCAGGAACAGTTGAGTGGAATGCTCTCTCTGTTCTATAAATATCTATTTATAAACATATATAAATATGTATATATGCGTGTGTCTTTTGGTAAGTGGTTTGTGTCTGTGTATGTTTGTATATATATATATATATATATATATATATATGTGTGTGTGTGTGTGTGTGTGTGTGTGTGTGTGTGTGTGTGTGTGTGTGTGTGTGTGTGTGTGAATGTGTATCTATCTATCTATATATGTATATATATATATATATATATATATATATATATATATATATATATATATATGTACTTTTCCGTTATTAAGGCAACAGTTCTAATGCGCTAGCAAGCACATGCAGGGATCGCACAGCTACCAGCCCTGAAGCAGTTCTTTTGAAAGAGAGACAAGCAGACATTAATGTACCTCTCTGCAACCCATTTTTCCCTCAGTCGCAATCATTCTCTTTTACCATTCCTATTCCTTCTGCAGAACTCACAGCTTTGTTATTACATATTTAAATGCAAGCAATTGTTTTTATTCAATTTACAGTATGTGCTACAGTGAAGTGATGTATACTGTATTAATCCTATGATCATCTTAATTGATCACCTGAAATGGTTTATTTTTATTTTTCAGCAATGCTCTGCAGCTATTGTGGTTTTTAAGTTCTGTGTTGATTTCGTTTTACCAGCAGTGCTGTACTGAATGGATTATCTGTAATATTTTCCTACTACAGTTGGTTTTCTGTCTATATTATGCTAGATTGCATGGATCTACTGACCAGAACACTGTAGCCCGATCAGTATTCTGCTTCAGTCTGGATTGTTAAGAAACAACAAAGAACATGTACAGGTAAACATTTTACAGCGAAAAATAATGCAAACATGACATACTGTATCAAAATGATAAAACATCTCACTGATTAACATGCCAGTGTTGTTCACCATGAATGCACAACCAGCACTGCAATGTCAGGCAGTAATGCAAAACCTTATGGGTAGATGCTACCACAAGACTTAAAAAATCATACCTGAAGTGGCTGTGTCTCCCCAGAAAGCAGATGCACAACCTATTCGTACCACTTCCTTGTCAGACGAAAACCAGCTCGATTGTAACACATAGACTTTGAATCAGACAGATTAAACAGAGAGATGAAATCTGTCAAAGGAAAAAACTTCAAAGACCAATACACGCAAGGTTCAGTTAAGGCACTTTAATTTACTTGCAGCAAGGAGACAAAAGCATGCATATACAAGGATTTGTCTAACTACTAACAGGAAGTATGTTCATTCTTATACTTTTTTACAAGACATGGCCTTCTAAGCTGACGTAATCAAACACAACTTTTAGCATTGTTCTACAGCAGATGTTACTTCATATCTTCTGCTGACATGACTAGATTTGTGAGAAACTTTTCAGAAAAACAACTTGGCCTTGGTGACTATTAATCTGTTTACAAGCGTCTATTGTGCAGTGTTACTTTTCAAGGTACTTTTCTAATACAGATACAAGCAAATGCTGATTGCAGTTCATATTTTCAAGCAGGCTTTGTACTAATTATCTGTAACCTCTACAGTTGTGTATTTTCTCATGGCACAGCGGAACTTCTTGTCTAAGTTTCATACAAGTAGTATTGTTCTATTCATTATTTTCCTAACGCAAGCAGAAATCACCTGCTTCTCAGTGAATTTCCAAGGCACAAGCAAGATTTTAGCTAACAGTACAAGGTCAGAAAGCAACTGCAGTTTGTACAGATTTATGCAGTATGAAATAGAATAAATGTGTTAACTCTTTTCCAGCTCTAAATGCACTAAGCATATTGCTAATACACACATTAATACATATTTTTGTAACATTTCTCCCCTATTAATACTTTTATTCTACTTTCAAAATAAGCATAAACAGTTTGTTTTCTTCTCCTAACCTCTTTCACTCAGGATTTGCAGTTAAGAGAGTCATTCAGTTTAAACTTATGAAAGCATTTTTAGTCTTTTAACAGTTCTTCAAACTCAGTACTTTGATATAAGGTTTCAGAAACTGACATGTCTATAAGGTCTTTAACCAGTCTTTTCATGCAGGGGATACCACAACAAACACATACTCCCAGTAGGAGCATACCTACACAAATGGCAATCAGGATGTTCATTAGGATGGTACCCCACCCCCGAAACCATTTTTGGAAAAAGTCCATCAGTGGGTTTGGGCCTGGTTTGGTCATGGCTGCCACTTGCTGAATTACTTCAAGATGATTGTCTATCTCGTGTTTATGGTCAGGAATATACGAACAGCATTCTTCTTGGATTAAAGCGCACATGCCACCTCTCGCTGCTAGGGTGAAGTCAAGAGCCATGCAGTTTTGGAGCACTACAGTTCTCATAGCATTCAGTTCATCAGTCACCAATTTGAGAGCAGAAAAAGTTGCGTTGCTCATTACTTCGAGAAGTTTTGACAGTTTTCTCAGCTCCCAGATTGATTTCACTGCTCCATATGCTGGTAATATGCCTGCCCATGATATAACGCTATCACTCAAGTCCACGTGTGTCAGTCCTTTGCCTAAAGAGTGATGGTCTTTCCAATGCACATTGATTTGTCCCACTGGATTTACAGGTTTCTTGACGACTTCTCAGACATTTCGAATTTTCCCATGAGGCAAAACTGCAGTGTGTCATATGGCCGGAACCAGGTAACCCAAAAAACAACTGCCGGACCAATTCTCAGGTAACCATTTGTATGCCTTTCTGCCACACACAAAATAACAATCCTCTACTTTAGTAGTAACCTTGCTATGAATATACACTCACCCTGCATGAAACATTTTTCTATCAATTATAGACAGCTGTTTATAAAGAACAGAATTATGTTTTACTTCATCAAGTGTTTTGTGCATCAATCCAAGAAATGAATCATAGTTTGTATTACAATAAAGATCTACTTTGCTACCTTTAGTGTAACATCTATAAGGAACAGTCACATTGCAATTGCTCCAACCCACCTGAACAGTATCATTTTTATAAAAACACACAGTTCCCTTTTGTGGAACAGACAAGTGCATTGCCATTTTATCTTGTGCTGTAATGGTTGAGGTATCATAAATCAAGTTCTCCCAGGTCTCATTGACCCCTAGGGGGACTGTAGTCATTAATAACCCCCATATGCTGACGGCAAAGCTGTGCAAATCCAGCAATTCGAAACATTGAAAGTCTCACCATACACATATTTAATTGCCTGGTAAGTGTTAAAATTTGGATGCCAGTCTATGAGTAGCACTTCATTTTTATTAAGTTCAGTCTGTGTGGCTGGGAAAAGGAAAGGCCACAACAAAAAGATTATTGTCACTAGTACAGTTAACAGGATGATTATGCAATGCTTCTGAGGAAAGGGTTGTTCTGCATTCCTGTTTCTTCTGGACTCTATCATTTTTACTCTTGGCATATAACAAGATTTTTGTTCAGTTCAAAGTTTTTAACTAACTACAGTGTATCAGGTGGATCCAAGAGGCATGCTCCGTGATTTTGACTGCAGTGGGTGTTGACAAAAGCACTTGATATAGACCTTCCCACTTCGGAGACTCCCAATTCTTCTTTTTGACCACCTTCAGCCAGATCCATGCTCCAGGGGGCACTGCCACTTCTAACGGTCTGGTTCGTTCTTTATCTGAAACAGAATTTAACTGCAACAAATGTTTAGAATTTAACAAATTATGCATATACTCTGCTAATGTACTGTCAGCTTCCTGGCCTGCGGGCATGAGAGATTTCCACTGAGGTATATAGTAAGCCCTTCCAAAGAGCTTTTCAAAAGGAGTCAATCCTTTTGCATTCAGAACAGTTCTCATCCTCAACAGTGCCAGGGGTAGACAGTGCACCCAGTTTCTCCACGTTTCTGCTACTAATTTTCTTAGCTTGCTCTTTAAAATCCCATTATGCCTCTCTACTAGTCCTGCTGATTGAGGGTGATACGCACAATGATTTTTTAGGGAAATGCAAAAATGTTTACTTAATTGCTGTATGGTCTGATTCACGAAGTGTGTGCTGTTGTCACTGTAGATCCTTTCCGGAATGCCGAATCTAGGGATGATTTTTTTAACAAGAACTTTGGCCACGGTCGTAGCGTCTGGATTTTTAGTTGGAAAGGCTTCCACCCATCTGGAAAACATATCTACAATGTCAAGACAATACTTCTTATTTTCACATTTGATCAATTCTATAAAATCCATACAGATAGTATGAAATGGATACGGTGGTATAGGGAAACTCCCTTGCTTGGGCTTTAACGCCCCTTGTGCATGATGTTTATTACAAACATGGCACATCGAACAGAATTTTTTAGAATAATTTAAGAATCCATATGTCGTGAACACTTGGTTCACCAGCTGTACCTTCCCCCTGTTGAGACATGGCTCTGCCTATGGCTCAACAAAGCTACATATCTAAACAAATTAGATGGCAATATCGGTTTCCTTTCTTTAGAGATGTACAGCCCCTTTTCAAGAATTGCTCCTCATTTTACCCATCTTTGTTTTTCAACTTTTGTAGTAAGTGTCTGCATTGTCTTTAACATTTCTAAGTCTAAAATCTCAGAGGGTTGTAATTCCTCATTCAAAAGAAATGCTTCTGAACCTGCCTGCTTTGCAGCTGTATCAGCTCTCGCATTACCTTTTGAAATCCTGTCCTGTTTGGTATGAGCTGTGCATTTACAAATAGCTACTTTCTGAGGTAACTGAATAGATTCTAAAAGATCTAAAATAAACTGTGCATGATTGATTGGTTTGCCAGTAGATGTTATCATTCCTCGATTTGTCCACTGTTGCGCAAAAACATGTACAGTAGAAAAAGCATACTGGCTGTCAGTAAAAATGTTGACACATTTACCCTTTGCTAAGGTACATGCCCATGTCAAGGCAATCAATTCTGCTGCCTGTGCAGATAAACTATTTGGTAAAGATTTTGCTTCTATAATGTCTGTGTCAGAAACTACTGCATATCCTACTAGGTTCTGTCCTGCAGGACCCCTTTTGCATGAGCCATCCACATAGTATGTCACCTCGGCATCATCCAAGGGAACATCCGTAAGATCTTTTCTAGGCAGTGTCTTTTGCTCAATCATCTGCAAGCAGCTGTGTGGTGTGCCATCTGCAGCAGTTGGGAGCAAGGTATAAGGGTTCAGAGTTGTACATCGTTTGATTGTTATATGAGGGTGGCTCAACAATATAGTCATACAGGAAAGATGCCTAGCAGGGAAAGATATGCTACCTTTTCTTGCAGTAAAATAATCGTGACTGCATGAGGCACTCTCAATGTGAGAGGGTGGAACAACACTACTGAGGCCAAAGCTTATACTGCCATTGCAGCTGCAACTACCGCTTGTACACAGTGAGGTAAAGACCGTGCCACTGGGTCCAGTTGTGATGAATAATAAGCAATAGGGCGTTGCTTGTCCCCATGCTGCTGTGTTAACACTGATGTCATATAACCTTGCTTACAGTCTACAGTTTGGAAAAAATGTTTATGATAGTTTGGTAATCCCAAAACTAATGAGGACGTTATTAACTGTTTCAGTTTGCAGAAAGCAGATTCTGCTTCTGGAGTCCATTGTAGCAAATCCTGTGCTGCCATAGGCTTTTTATAAATCAGGTTAGTCAATGGTGCAGATTCCAAAGCATAGTTTGGAATCCAACTCCGACAAAAATTAGTCGTACCCAGGAAAGACATAATTTCCTTCTTGGTAGTGGGTTTTGGTGCTTGCAAAATCACTACTTTTCTGTCCTCATCTAATGTCCTACCCTCCTTGGATATTACATATCCTAGGTATTTAACTTGTTTTTTCCAAAGCTGCAGTTTATTTTTGTTTACTTTATGTCCTTCAGTGGCTAAAAATTGTAATAGCGCTATGGTATCTTCTTTACAGTCTTGCTTGGTGGGGGACGCCAGCAGGATATCATCAACATAAAGCAAAATCTGACTACCTCTCGGTGGGGTAAACCCCGCCAAGTTGCTTGCCATTTCTTGTGAGAATATTGTTGGACTTTCACAATACCCCTGTGGTAGTTGTGTATATGTATACCTTTTCCCCTGAAATGTGAATGCAAACCAATGCTGACTGTTAGGGTGTATCGGTATCAAAAAGAACGCATTGCTGATATCTACCACAGAAAAATATTTCTGTTGAGGTTTTAAATCATTCAACAGGGTGTGTGGGTCTGGCACCGTAGGTGCCCTTGGTATTACTGCATCATTTACAGCTTGTAAATCTTGGACCATACGCCATTCTCCATTCGCTTTCTTAACAGGAAATAAGGGTGTGTTACATGGTGAAGCAGGAGATTCCACCAGCACCTCTTCCTTAAGTAAAGCTGCTATAATAGGTTTGATTCCTACCTCTGCATCTTTTCTTAAGTGATACTGTCTATTTTGTGGTCTAAATGCTGACTTTGGCATAATAGTAACTGGTCCCGCTGTACGAATAAGTCCTACATCTAATTTTCCTGTTGACCAGAGAGTTTCTGGTATATTCTGTAAGGCATTCTCTTCCTCCTTCAATAGGAGTGCTAATCAGCTGTCCTTGCTAGACTGCAAGTGTACAGCTGGGTGGGTCTGAGTTATCCAATTCAGCTTCTGCACTTGTATTCCTTGTTCTGATAGTTCTAACTCTGTCTGTTTTTCCCATCTCGTAACTTTTTCTCCTAAGTCTACCCATTTTACATTCTTGTCCTTAGTTAAGCTAACATGTGGTAATCGATTAAATTTATAGAGTGCAAAGAACTCCTGGGGCAATGAACAGCTGGCTACACTGTTCCCTTCTGTGTCCCAGTACAGATTATGTAATATTAATCTGTTTGCATGATTTCTAAACAATTCTTGCTCATATTCCTTATCAGGTCGTGGTGTATTACAATAATACAGAGTACAGTGCAACAAATGCTGTTTATCAATGTCAAGGAAGGGGAACTTGTTGATGGCTACGTTCATCAACTCTTTGGTCACTGCCCCTGGACCAGTCATAACTAAGTCCTGGCTGTACCAATAAAACATTTCACCCTCCGGTTGCACTGCAAAGGTATCAATTTGTCATTGTGCTTCCATACCCTGCATAGTTGGAACTACTGCTATACCAAATAGCTGCATAAGGTCTCTGCCCAAGAGGTTTACTGGGCATTTTGCAGATACAACAATTTTACTTTTCTGGGTCAATCCTGAAACAGGATCAGTTATCACAATATTATGGGAGAGGGGCTCCCTATACAGCTGTCCATTAGCTGCTTTCACTAATATGTAATCAGGTGACTCTGAATTCTCTGGCAGTTTGGAGGGATGTACCAGGGTCCGTGATGCCCTGAGTCACACAAGAATCTGACTTCCCTCCCTTCTACCAGGAGTGTAACTTCTGGTTTCGTGTCTGCTAAATAGAGCTCTAAGCTCAATAAAGCCAAATCCAATATTTCATTTTCTTCACTATCCGTGACTTCTTGCACTTACTCTATTTCTTCTGTCACATTCTCTACTCCCTCTATCACATACTCATTTGTCCTTTCTCCGCTATCCCCTTCTAGTGATTCCTGACTACCATATAGTCAGTCCTCACCCTACTTATCTTCCGTGATTGTCTTCTTGTTTTTCTTGCAATCCCTTGCCAAGTGTCCTTTCTTACCGCATTTAAAACATTCACCCCTTTTCTTTCGTCCTTCAAAGTCCTCTGATCGTTGATCAGATTGTTTGTTTCCCTGGGCATTTTTCTTGCCCTTTTTCCTGGACTGTACTACATATACTTCTGCTCCATCTTCTACAGAAAATACTTGCGCTTTCTTTTTCTTTTTGCTATTAAAATGCCTTTCGGCATATCTAGCATATTCAAGCAATGAATGTAACCTGCTTGTACGATGATCTACCATGTGTTTTGTAATAAAGCTGCTTATAGGTGCAATACTGCCTTTCAGAAATGCATTCTTTAACTGCTGCTCATATGGGGAATCGTGTGTCTGATCTTCAGGAACCTGCATTCCACAATGGTTATTAAAACATTCTAATAGTCTGGCATAATATCGGTCAATAGCTTCACCTTCCTGTTGGATGCATTGATTAATGCAAGTCCAGTCTGCCCTAGGCTTCTATTTTTTAGAGATTTGGTCTGTAAGACCTTTCACTCTGTTGTCTAATTCTGCGCTGCTATGTGGGAGGGGCCTGAGCACAATATCATGAGGATTCCAGTTGCCACTAATCATGTGCCAATCTGGTCCCACAATTTGTCTGACTACTTTTTTTACCTCTTCTCCGTTTAAATTATAACTCAGCCTCATTCCTTGCAAATCTTCTAAGAACTTTCTTAAATTAACTTTTGGATGGGGAATTCCCTCAGTGGCTTTCCGGATGTCTTCCAGAGTCCAGGGTTTATACACTAGAATAGTTGGGTCCTGACCTTCTTGCCCTGCCCGAGGATTAGGCACTTCTATAAGTGGGCATATTTCTTCCTCACTCATAGATTGTGAATTTCTTCCCATTTGATACAACTCAATGTCCCCTTTTGAATTTCCTGCCCGTGTTCGAGACCTGGTCTCGACGGGATTTCTAATAAACGGTTTTGCTTTTGTAGCATCTCTACTTACAGTGACAGCAGGATATCGCGGGGGTGGACTAACTTGCTCACTTGCCTCATATTCTGGTAAAGGAGGTGGAGGGGCCGATGCTATTACTAAGTTATTGTCCTCCTTATCTAAAAACATTGCTTTTGAATTATTACTCTTTTGTTCACTTCGGTTTATTTCCTCAATCCACCTGTGTGCCTGAGGAATTCCTAATTGACGTTGCTTTTTTCCCGACCTCTAGAATCGGTTTTAAGCTGTTTGACAAGTTTGACAAGTGAGGATTTTTCTAGTTTACCATCAAATTCATACTTATTAACCCATTTTGAGAAGTATTTAATATTATCAGCACGCTGTGACTGCATGTATTTTGCGTCTTCGGTTAACGGCGGATTTTGGGACCTTTTTGTACAATTATTACCCAATTTGTTCTGCCCTTTTAATCTTTACATAACACCTTATTTTTAACGTGGTACCACGGATGTTTTTATAGTCTCTTCAGAATGACTGCCTACCTGCTCTGTTTCCCTGATCTATGACAAGACAGTAATCTTTCTGTCCCTGATTTATAAATAAAGTCTCTAACAGAACAAATACAAATCTAGTACCTGATCTAAAACAGAAAAAGAAGATAGATTCACCTTACCTGATCCTTCGTGATTGATCACCTGGTTCGAGTAAACCCATCCTTCAGTCACAGATCAGAAAGTGGCTGGCCTCTTTTGTACAACAATTCAGTCAGAGGACTTTTCAAATAAGAAGAACCGATGTGGTTTCTTCCCCGTACAGTTTCAAGCCACCTGGCCTGTCTGATCCGAGGCGAAGTGAAGGTTTCCGGTCCGAAGGACCAATCCGTCAAAGGAAAAAACTTCAAAGACCAATACACATAAGGTTCAGTTAAGGCACTTTAATTTACTTGCAGCAAGGAGATAAAAGCATGCAAATACAAGGATTTGTCTAACTACTAACAGGAAGTATGTTCATTCTTATACTGTTTTACAAGACATGGCCTTCTAAGCTGACGTAATCAAACACAACTTTTAGCATTGTTCTACAGCAGATGTTACTTCAGATTTTCTGCTGACATGACTAGATTTGTGAGAAACTTTTCAGAAAAACAATCTGGCCTTGGTGACTATTAATCCATTTACAAGTGTCTATTGTGCAGTGTTACTTTTCAAGGTACTTTTCTAATACAGATACAAGCAAATGCTGATTGCAGTTCATATTTTCAAGCAGGCTTTGTACTAATTATCTGTAACCTCTACAGCTGTGTATTTTCTCATGGCACAGCGGAACTTCTTGTCTAAGTTTCATACAAGTAGTATTGTTCTATTCATTATTTTCCTAACGCAAGCAGAAATCACCTGCTTCTCAGTGAATTTCCAAGGCAATAGCAAGATTTTAGCTAACAGTGCAAGGTCAGAAAGCAACTGCAGTTTGTACAGATTTATGCAGTATGAAATAGAATAAATGTGTTAACTCTTTTACAGCTCTAAATGCACTAAGCATATTGCTAATACACACATTAATACATATTTTTCTAACAAATTCCCTTTGTGACTTTAACACACTGCTTGGCCCTTTCTGACATAATGTACGACAACTACACAAACCACTGGCTTTTGGTATTCCATGCTGAAAAACACTTCCTAAAGTTCAGGAAAAGCAGTTCCTAAAGGTCATTAGAACTGTTGCTCCAATAACGGAAAAGTACCTATATACATATATATATATATATATATATATATATATATATATATATATATATATATGGGTCCACTATGTAATTTCTAAATATTGAAATTCTGAAATTCAGTATTTTGAAATTACATAGCCTAAAAACTCAAAGTTCCGAAACCAGCAGAAGCACGAAATTCAAAATCCCGAAGCACGGATATGTTGAATTTCCGCTTCTGCTGGTGCGGTGTGTGGATGTGTCTCTTGAATTTAGCTATGTTTGTGTGTGTAAATTTGTTGGTTAGGGGCTTTAGTGTGTGTAAGTGTGTGTTGTGACTGTGATGTGTGTGTGTGGGAGTTTCGTTTGTGTTTCTGTGTGATCTCGGATTTAGAATATATAAGTAGGGGGTGTGGAGGGCACAGCCCCCCATATGGGGGTACAGGGGGCTTCTCCCCCTACTTATCTATAGTGTAGATGCATTTATTTGATTGTGGGAAGTTTTGTGCTTGTTTATGTGTTTACTGTATGTATAGCGTAGTTTCGGCATTTCGAATTTCGCGGTTGTATGTTGTTGGAATTGTGAGTTGTGCTTGGGTTTTTGGCTATGTAATTTCGAAATACTGAATTTTGGGATTTCAGTATTTCAAGATTACATAGTGGACCCATATATATATATATATATATATATATATATATATATATATATATATATACTCATATATATACATATGCATAAATGTCTCATCATTATGCAAACTCCAAATGAGTGTATACATAAACAGTGATCTTTTTAGATCAAATCTAAAAAGATAGAAAAACAAAGCAAGACAAAAAAAACAATGCTTTTGTGTGTGTGTGGGAGGGGGTGGGGGGGCTGCACCCCTACACATTATATATACCAATTCTGTGATCACACAACAGTGGAGTAAGGACCAGTTACCAAACCTCACTCTACCAAGATCTTGAACACAAAGAATCTAAAAGGTTGCAACCATATATAAAATTATATATCGATAAATAAACACCAGAGGATAAAAAGGTCACACAGACAAACCATTCATGTTTCAATAACATGGGTTCAGAGTACTTATAACTTTTCATGTCTTTACAGTTAAATTCAGGCCAAACAAGCCAAACACCAATAAGGCTATACCTGCATGATTTTTTGCCTTTTTATAAATCTCATTAGTACAGCATAACTGAATAGCTTGGCTATATTTCAGAAACAAAGGATCTCTAAACCTAGCTGATACCCATAAATATTAAGGTGCAGGAAAATATCCCAACTAACATTCAAACCAAAGGTTAAAAATGTCACACAGACAAACCATTCAGTAAAAGCTGCAAGAAAAAAAAAAAAAAAAAAGCCAAGCTAGAGAAGCCATGTAGCTGAAAACACTTGAAGTCCTTAAGGGGTCATTTGCATATATCCCATGGGTCTCCATTACAAGAGGTTTAAGGTAGCACACAGCAAAAGGTCTCCATTACAAGAGGTTTAAGGTATCACACAGCAAAAATTCTGCTTAGCTGCCTTGGGCCTAGATGCCATACCCTTGTTTATAAATTGCACAACACAGAATGGTTTATTCACAACTGTAGACAAGTGATGGCTAAAGGCTCAGTTCGGTTCCCTATTATATGATCGAAGACGTATTATGTCGAATGCGTCTTGATCGAGCTTGAAAGCATGAAATGGTAAAATACTGAAAGGGCATATAAGCGAATTCTTTCTCTGGGAAAGAAATTGCTTGGCCGTCTTCATTATTTTGCCATTTTTGTCACTGTAGTGCGATCTTGGAGTTGGTATATTTAAGTAGGGGGCCCCTGACATCGAGGGGTGTCGAGGGCGAAGCCCCCCCACTTTATGTAATGTTTTAAAGTTTTTTTTTTTCTTTTTTGGAACTGTGATTTTTTTTCCCCTGGGAAAAAAATCGCTGTTCTAAGTGTTCGGGTTTGTAAGCTTTCACTTACGTGAGGTCGATAAATCAGCGTTCGCTTTTTTAAGCGTTCACTGATTTTAATATAGACCCCCTCAGTTACTGTCTATGTTATGTCCCCATGTCTCTGACTACTGGGTCAGCTCTTAGGAGTATTTTGTTAATATGATAGTTAAGAGGGGTAGATCACTTTCTGAAGAATACTATTATGCATTTCTTGGCATTTTAGTTTTAGTCCATGGATCTGACACAAGTTATTTGTCTGTGTCAGCCCATCCTGGAAAACATTAATATCAGTGGGTGATTCTATAACTGAACCTAATTTGCAACCATTTCCAAATTTTGCTGTCAGTGGCCCTTGATATTGTTCTTGACTTCAGAGAAGTAGATGCCAAAAAGGAGGACAAATCTATGAGAGACTCTGCTTGTGAAAGGCCTTTTTGTAGAGGTGGAATCACTAATTCTAACTTCCTGGGTTCTGTCTGTGAGCCAGCTGGCTATCCAGCTGGTGACATAAGGTTTGAATTTGTCAACAATGCCTGTGTAGGTTATTGTGTGAAATGCATTGGCCAGGTCAAGCTAAGCAGGGTGAACCATTTTGCCTTCATCTGTTGCTTTTGGAACCTTCTCAGAGAAATCCACCAGGATGAGTAGGCATGACCTGCCCTTAACAAAACCAAACTAGGTTTGGTCCAGTGTTTGGAGGTTTCCTATGTCATTATTGATCATTTCTGTAAAAATTCTTTCCATGGCATTGCCTAGAATTATTTAGCAATGAAGACGAGAGTTATAGTACCTGGTACCTGCCAGTGTTTATAAAACTCCCTGGAAGATAAAACCATCCCTGAAGATCAGGAACATCTGCTCTTTTTAAAATCTCAGGTAAGGACTGAGATTAGTCAATCTATGCTGCCAATCCCTAGAGCTTACCTTGTTCATGTTCATTCACTGATTACCAGTTTTATCGGAACAGAGTCATAGCAGAGAATGAATTATCTTTTTCTTTTCTCCTCATTCGCACCCCACCAGCAGCAACTTTTGGGGTGCCTCCATGCAGTGAAGGATGATTAGGAAGCCCACAAAGCTGTGGGTTTCTCAGGTGCCTAAAGCCAGCTATGATGTTAATATTAATGGAGGGAATGCTCATCAGAGGGATTTAACTAAATCAAGGGCATTATTTCAGTGGTAAAACATTTAATGGAATTACTAAGCCTGCTACATAATAAAACACTGCTACTCCAACCAGAGATATATTTAAATTTTAAAACAGAAGAAGGGGTGCCAATCCTTAGGATTTTCATCCTAAGAGTTAGCATTAACCACCTCACTTATTAAGCACATAATATTGCTGTAATTGCTTTTGTTGGTTTAATAAACAAAAATATCAAAATAAGATAACTGTGCTGGTTGGGGATCCCCTGGATCAGGGTGCCCCCAATGACTGCAGGATTCACTGGTGCCTAAAACCAGCTAAGCTTATTTGCTAGGCATGGCTTGCTTCTCCATAATCTGTAGGAGACTGAGTACAGAGATATGGCCTTAAAGTGATCTGTGAGGACAGGGTATCCATAACCTGGATTCTTTTGGTGAGGAGCCTTTGAGGGCATTCCCACTGTTGCAAGTGTCTGGTTAGGTACATGCCAAAGGGGGGATTATAATGAATGTTGGTTCTGAAGAGGACTGAGGAGAGTGTTGCTATAAATTCTTTGGACCTGGATGCCATACCCTTGCTTATGAGTTGGGAGATATAGAATGATTTACTTACTATCTTGGCTACATGTCGATCAAAGGCCAGATTACTGCCTACATATGTTCCCAGATCCCTAACTATTGAGGCAACTCTTAGGGGTATTTTATCAATACAGTAATTAGCTTGGTTGGATAATTTCCCAAAGGGCACTATAATGCCTTTTTACACATTGAGTTTTAATCTGTGACTTTGGTACCAGTCATTTGTTTGTGTTATACCCTCTTGTAGGCTGTTGGTGTCATAGGGGGAATCTATGACAGCTCCCAATTTACAGTCATCTTTGAACTTGGTGATCCAGAGGCCTTTGATACTAACATTGACTTCCAAGAAGTAGAAGACAAACAGGAGCAGGCCTAGCATGGAGCCTTGGGTACACTACAGGTGACTGGTCTCCTGATGGAAGTGGTCTCATGAACCCTGACTTCTTGGATATTCTCTGTGAGCCAGCAAACTAGCAAGTTATATAGGGATTTATGCCTAGTTCTGACAGTTTGTCAACAATACCTGAAGGGAGTATTGTATTGAACACCTTGGCTAAGTCAAGGTAGGTGGTATGCACCATTTTCCCCTTATCCATAGTCTTGGTAACACTCTGAAAGAAGTCTACCAGGTTTAGTAGGCAATACCTTCCCTTAACCAAACCAAACTGGGATGGGTCAATGCCTGTAGGTTGCCAATGTCCTCACTGATCATTTCCATGATAATCCATACTATAGTTTTGCATATTAGACTTGTCAGACTGATGGGTCTGTAGTTCCTGGGGATGGTTGATGGTCCACCCTTATGAAGAGGGATTACTGTTGCAGCCCTTCATTCAACTGGCATATAACCTGTTCTGAGGCCGTAGTTAAAGAATGCCTCAAGAAGTCCTGCTAGATCATGTTTTAGACTATTTAGGAGGCAACTGGAGATATTGTCAGGGTCCACTGAAGCAGCATTTTGGCTTTAGCGAGTGCCACCAGCACATGCCCCCTGCTGATAGTTGTGGAATATGCTAGAAGAGATTTTACAGGGGGTATTGTGGGAAGAGGGGTGAAGTTAGAGCTAAATTTATCAGCCAATAGATTTGCTATGTCACCTTGGTGAGTAAAGACTGGGCCATTTACCACTAATTCTGCACACTACTGAGTGTTACTTGTAAGGTTCCTGATACAGCCAAAGAAGGCCTTATGGTTGTCCTTAGCCTGAGAGGCTATTTTGACCTCATAATTGGACTTGTTGGACTTTATCAGACCTCTTAGTTTCTTGTTTAGTTGAATCAGAAAGCTCTTTTCTCTATGAGACTTATTTTTTTCTGATTTTTGCCATGACTTTTTTATTTTGTTAAATACTCTGATAAGGTAAGGATTTCTCCAGTGGGGTTTGCTTTTGATGTCAGATCTGTGATTATTTCTGGTAGATGCAACAGCCTCATTGCAGCTATTTACATGTATGTACAGGGTTTCTGTAAATAATTCTACATAGGTAGCTGTGCTCTTGAGGTTTGGGGAGCCATGCATTTTGACTTACTGCTGTTTAATAGGATGTAATTTGCTTTAGAAAAGTTCCTAACTGTTATAAGTTTCATTGGGTTTTCCATGTTGATTTTTATTTTGAGGGATACAGCTTTGTGGTTCAACCTCATCAATGAGGCTATGACATGGGGGCGGGGGGTAATGCTCTCCCATATTGGTGAGTACTAGGTACACTATATTTAGTCCTTTGGCCAGAGTGTGCACTATCTGGTCGATTGTGTTTGTGTGTTTGTGTTGATAAAGTCCAGAAAATGTCATGTCTGTCAATCAGAGGCACTGTATGTTTCCTGGTCTATAGAGGGGTAGTTAGAGGCTTCTATGAATAGGGAATTTAGTTAGATGGTGAGTGCCTCTAGCAGGTCTAGGTAGGAGATGTAAGCTTCTTGGATTATGGACAGTGACGTTTAGCTGGCTAGGACATGGTAAGGAACCTTGTTTATGGAGACATGGACATTGATGAACTCCAGGGCATCATCCTGTTTAACCAACCTGTAGCTGTATTTGTTGCTAACGTAGATTCAGACACATCCACCTTTAGTCACTGTTTGTGTTACTGCTGTTGTTCTAAATGTGTGGAAGTCACTGTAGCCTTCTACTGCTGGAGTAGTTTTGACTGCTTTAAACTAAGTCTCTGTAACAACACAGATGTCTACATTCTCCACAGTGAGGTGAGCTTGTAGGGTGTGAAGTTTCTTGTTTGGGGTCCTAGCATTGAGCAGTAACACCTTTAAGGTTGCTTTGTATTTTTTTTTTGCTATGTTGGTAGTTGTGTTATGTTAACATTGCCTTAAAAAGGCTCTGAGGGGATGGATAAAATTTTAGCAAATATCCAAAAGCCCGGAGGGGGAGTGAACAGGTGCAGATCATCCTTGACAAAGAAATGTGGTCTGTTAACTATGTCCTCCCATGTTGAAAAATAATGGATTCCCCTGGAATGATACTGGAACCTAAGCCAATTATTAAAATCAATTTTTTTTTCCATGATGTGGCTTCATCCTTGGTGAAGGTAGAATGTTGCTCCATGTATGGCATGTACCTGTCTATGACATGTATTTAGAGAGATTCTCAATGTCTCTTTTCATATAATCCAGTGAGGTATGTCTTAGATCATTTACATCCACATGGACTATGATAGAATTATATTGGTATCCATGGTGCAGTGACTTGAGTGTGTGCATGATATTGCAGACCCTAGCTCCAGATACCCAATTTATTTATTTAAATTTGATGACCAGGGAAGTCCACTGGGCCAAGAAGACCCTGTTTTCAGTGGAGGCCCGGGGATAAAATCTCCACAATAATTGCAAGTTACATTTCACATGTTACAAAAGGACATAGTTCATACAGCTAATTAAACTCTTACAGATAAGGTCCATGAAATTTGCAATTGGCTTGTCACAATGTTACAAAAATGAAAGACATAATTCAATACAGAAATTTCAACATTTACATAAAGTGAATATTTTTGTTATAAACTCAATTGTAGGTTTAACATTTCAAAATATATAGCTACTAGCCATTAGTAGGTTAGGAAAATATTATGCAAGGAGAGGGTAATAGTATATTTGAGACTGGAGAGAATAGTACAGTAGATATTAGGAAGAAAACTCATTTTTGGTAGGGGATGGATTGTTTTGGGTGGGATGAAGTAATAGTAGAGGTAGATGGATAAGTCAGTGCAAGGTGGAATGGGGGGCGGTTAAGTTGGAGCATGGCAAGGGCATTCCCATTTGGAAGAAAGATGAGAGAGTAGGTGAAATGTAAAATTTGTATGGTTAGGTAGGCTGCATAGGTGTTATCTTCCCCATGTCCAGCCTGGTGTGAGGGGCATCTGTGTATCATACAATAGAATCCCTATGACAAGAGTGCTAAGTAAAGTGTTTGCTTGCCTTATGGGCTTTGTTCTTGGAGATCATTAGGTGTAGGATTATGTGTAGTGTTAGGTGTTGCTTTCTGTGTGTGCTTTAGTGATTGCTGTGGATAGATATTGATGTTTCATTGCTTAGGAGGTCTTTGAGGTTCAGAGAGGTTTCTTTTAAATGCCTCAGCAGCCTTGTTTGTAAATGAAATTTTTGCCTCCAAGGACATTATGTTTGTATAATTCTTGCATACTGTGTTAGTTTCTTTAAGGGTTAAAAGATTATCTGAGTACATGAGACAATTGCAACATTACCTCCAAAAGCCCATATCTACCAAATGGACGCACAGACATTAGGAAATTGCAAATCCGTGTTGTCAGGACCTGTATTAGGGTTGGGCTATTATGCCTTAGGGATTTGGTTTTACAGGAGTCACATGAGTGGTATCTAGGGTTAAGGCTAGATGTAAGGTAATGCTTTGATCTGATAATAGTGCTGTTTGATTTGCTTACTAGCTGCCCTATAGCTCCATGCAAAACCTTTCTGTGTTACAGGTTAAAGTCCAAGTATGAGTTTTAAAGGTGTTGTTACTATACAGGGTACTGCTACCCACCACTGTGCAATGTTTATAGCAGACAGAAAGCTGAAAACAAACTAAGTTATGTACCATACCTCTCAATCTCTTAGAGCAAGAAATTTGGACAAAGACATAAATAAAAGTGGAACAAAGGCCCAAAAAATAGGGACAATTTTTAAATATTGCTCTTGGAAACTTGATAGAATAATGGGTTTTGCATTAGCATGAATTTTCTGAAGGGTATGAAGTCTGGAATTCAAATGTATCTCATTATTTTCTAGTTTCAATCTTTATTGATTTGCTATTAATTTGCCAGAAAAAAAAGTATGAGAAATGGACCAAAAATACTAGGCAAAAAGCTGGACTTTCTGTGAAAATCTATACAGCTGAGAGGTATGTACCCTGTGGGAAATAAAGGACTACACTTTAAGCTCCTAAGAGTATTTCTCAACTCAAAGAGGTCGTGTAAACACCTTCTGCCACAAGATGGATGCTCCTGGAGCTTCTCAGTGTAAAAGCACAACAAAAGTAGCTCTCAAGTGCAGATTAACACCCGACTAAGTCTCTAAAAATCCCTCTGACTGATGAAATCATTTTAAGCCTCCAAATGTGTTTCTGAACTCAAAGTGACCAGGCTAATTTACTACAGCCACTAGAATAGCAGTCCCAGTCTTCTGAATGTAAAACACACTTTAGTTAGCCAAAAGTGAAATGGTACCTACTGGCTACAGCAATTGTCACTTTAAGCTCCCTTGTTTGTTTCCCAGCTCTGACAGAATCATGGAAATTCAGAGTCACATCTCTGTTACAAATTACACAACCATGTTGAAATAGACATCATGCTGTAAAGACCTGTTTTGCATTTTTTGTGCATGTCATTAAGCTTTTAGTTAATAATGTCATAAAAATATTTAAACATATCCCCATTAAGTGCAAAATTGCTTTCCAGGTATTGGGTTAAATTGCTCCATTTTATTAAACCACCTCACTTGGTTAACAAATACACTGAAATACTTTGTAATAGAAGCATGTTAAACTTAAAATGCATTTAGTTACATTTTTTCTTGGTGGTGATAGCCTTCAGCTTACAGCGTTAACACATGATTAATAATATGTGCTTTTAAACATTTGTTTTTATAAAGATCTGGAATTTATCCTGATGGTTTCAGCCTGCATTTACATGTTAACTTTCATCACATTTTCTCTTGATTTATTATAAAATGTTGTCTGCTTTTTCTTTCAACCTTTTTATCCTCATTTTTTCTGTCCTGAAAACAGAAAATATGTGCCATAGAATATAGTTTCAAAACACACCCATACTGCATAATAGAATGATGTTATCCCAGGACCGTCTATGTATATAATTATAACAGCTTTTGGTTTAGTCTGAGACTCAAGTGCATCACTGTCAGGGAAAGCAGAATGTTTTTGTTCAGAGGCAAGTTCTGCCATCAGTTAAGACGTACTGTGAGATTACGAGACAACAGTGCACATTGGCCACCAAAGATTTCTGCACTTACATGCTCTGCCACCTAAACTAGGTACATTTCAGAAATATGAATGTGGATGAAATAGTTGTACAGTTGTACAGTCTGTATCAAATAATGTGAAAAAAAGCCTGCTAAAGCATAGCAAAGAAAAATACTGGTTCTCCATTTCATGGTGTTTTCATGTTTCCAGTGACTATAGTAAGCTAGCCCATATACAGAATAGCTGTGCACTTGTTTTTAGGTTTGTACCTGGCTTTATCAGAGGTATTAACTCACATTTACATAAAAAAACTAAAAATTAATTAACATTACAGCCTCACTAAAAGAGCACAGTGCACACTGGTATTCATTTCATCTGTAAGAACTGAACAGTCATAACTTGTACCAGGTAGCAAGATGACAGTAATGTTGTATTAAACCTGTTTTCCTGAAGTGTCATATAATGTGCTGCTATAACAAAGTGAGCTGAGTTTATATGTCCCTCAAAATAAAGAAAAGGAATGTGAATTATGTCAGTATAACAGTACTGAGCAGCAAAGTATTTTGTAAAGGGATATGATATAAAAAGAAACATATGCCCTATATTAGGCTCCATAGTGGCTCATCCCGCCACTACCCATTTCCATCCCATATATATCACCCAGTGCTCCCTTGTATCCCTCCTATCCTGGCCTCCCAACACCCATCCTAATTACTTTTCTCTGCATTTTCTCACAGCTTGTCTTGGTCATCAGTTTATCTCTGTGGCTTTTTGTGAAGGTATTACAAATATTATATTGTGCACATACTGCATTAACTTGATATGTGTCTGTGAGATGATTAGGTATGCCAAACTGCAAAAGTGTCTCAGCACAATATGGATCTGGCCTTAAAAGCTCACAAACATTACGACTCTGCATCCAGTAACTAGTTTTGTTGCAATTTTGCATTCACATTACAGATAATTCAGCATTGTACATAGTGATATATAATACTATGCATAACATCAGTTAAATCAATGAGATTCTGTGAACATTTGAACAGTAATGATTGCCAGTGCCCATGGTCACTTAATATATGTAGGCCATGAATGACTAAGCATTTTGCCATGATCTGTAAAACTTTGTGGGTATGTTTGATTGTGTAGCTCTATGAGCTGATGATGCAGTATATGAACAGCTGTTAATTTATGTGTGTGTGTGTGTGTGTGTGTGTGTGTGTGTGTGTGTGTGTGTGTGTGTGTGTGTATGCATAAGTGACTCCCTAGATTATGTTAATGTTATGTCACTTTCCACATTACTGTAGTATGTACTGTACACAGGCTACATGATTTACATGACTACCTGACAGGGTGTATGTATTACATCCACTTGGGTATATCACATGAGGCAGAACCTATCCTGGAGGAATTGTGTCCTGGATGCAGATACTGTCATACATCCCATGTAAATTTCTTATATACCTAATAACGTTACATATCTACTCTTCAATTATATATTGCATGTATCCATATGTCTTTCTCTGCATTGATATATGTGAGGATTAACAAAACATTTTCGAGGGCAGCAATCCATAGCGCATATAGTATGTCCTCGTAGTGTCTTGGTATCCAGGTGTCATATTTCTTGTGACACAAGAGAAATACTGCCAGCCCAGCTATCTGGAATTTTGTAAATAATTATATGTCATTTGAGAATATTAATATGATTTATATAGAAATGTAACAAAAGGAGACACTGCCAGCCCAGCTATCTGGAATTTTGTAAATAGTTATATGTCATTTGTGAATACCAGCATGATGCAATTGCTTGTGTTACCAAATGTATTAGAACTATATGTTATGTGTACATTAAACTACTGGTACACAAGTGTGTTGAACAGGGTTTGTACAGTACTGAGCTTCAAGGATGTGTCCAAAGTGTACCCTACTGGAAAAGAACAGAAATGTATATAAACTATATACCTGTGTAAATGTATGTTTTAATAGTAGAAACTGGAGCATACAGAGTTAATTTGATAAACTTCAAGAAAATAAGTTGAAATTAAATTGTTTTATGATTGTGTTATAAAAGTTAGTTTCAATGCAGTAAGGAGACAGGATGTCTAGAACTAGGGAGCCTTCTGCATTGTTTTGTAAATGTTTTATTGTTTAATGTCTTCTGGCATCTCCAAACATCTGAAGGCTATGTATTGTTCACAAGGAGATGGCAAATGCTACAATGTGGGGTTTAGCTTGGGAACTCAAGTCAGGTGACAAAAAGTGATGTCATCCAAGCTAACCCAGAAGTAATATTTGATATTAATTTAAGAACTCTCTCAGTGAGAGACTGGGCATTTTCTATTTTGTCTTAGACCTAGCAAGGATATCCACTCATCATCACCATGTGCACTTGTCTTGCTGTAAGTAGGATTTAGGGCATAGTATCTCTTTTAGATATATAGATACTGCAGTGGTGGTGCTGCGGTAGCGTTGTCGCCTCACAGCAAGACATTGTCCCGTTCGATTCTCAGCTAAAGCGTCTTCTGTGTGGAGACATGCGTGAATGGGCATACCTTCATTGAAGGTTGTACGTCAGGGCTGGCAACTTGGTACGTAAAAATCTGCTGCCAATCATTAGCAGACCAGAGTTCCGCTGTGGCGACCCCTAACTGGGAAAAGCCAAAAGATACAACATCTCTTTTAAATATAGATAGGAATATAATAAAGATTAGTTTAGATGTTTGCTGTATTTATTTGAGACTGTCCTGCAATGTGGTTTTAAAATATTTCCTGTGATTTTGAACTCTAAAGTTACTGTGTTGATTTACTCAGTATTGTTTAGTTCTTCTATTATTTATTAGTAAATATATTTAAACCTATCTTTGTGGCTGATATTTGTGAGACATATTTAAGCTCTTAGAGTACTTGAATATGTACTTGGTGACACTGTACAGGCCACTTCTAAATAGCCTTGCAAGTCTTGGTCAGGCTACCATTTTGATTAATAGTAACATTACACAGTAGGATTGGACAACCTTTGTAAGGGCCTTATAGTAGCTGTTAAGTAGGGGTTCTGGTGGCAGTGATAACTATCTTATAGTTTGGATAGAAGGTGGCATAGCTAGTAAACCTGTGCCAGCCTTCCACAGGTGTGTGTGTGTAAAACAAATCTGTGTGTGTGTGTGTGTGTGTGTGTGTGTGTGTGTGTGTGTGTGTGTGTGTGTGTGTGTGTGTGTGTGTGTGTGCATGTCAGCTACTTGGGTAGGGACACAAAGCATTGGTTGGATAGAGAGAGTGTGTTAGAGGACTTGGCTTGGAACCCTGGCTAAGGTCTCAACTCTATGGCTGTGCCAGTGGGGAGTCTTACTGGGGATCTGGAGAAAGAGGAAGAAACCAGCCGCAGACTGACTGTGATCTCTGTGTGCTCTTAAGGGAAGTTGTACTTTACTGTGTGTGTACTTAACATCCTCCCAGTGTGTGCATCCCCCACTGTTGCCAGTGGTGAGGATTGAGTCTCCTTGATTACTGGGCCAGTGCAGGGGCATCACATTTCTCATGACATGTACTATTGCCAAATAAGTGTGTGTAATGAATATATTTATTGTTAACTGTCACTAATACCTGGGATTTGATTTTTAGGTACATTGCTGTATCACATATGTGTTCTCATCTTTGCACATCTGTGTATCAACAGTATGAAACCTGTGATATGCATGTATGACTGACAGCATTGGGCATAGAGTTTCATTACTCATTTGTAAGACATACTGATATGGTAATGTCATGACATGTAACACAATTTTTTTCGAATGCTTGCATTAATTGTATGCTACAAAGTCCAGAAGACTGCCTCCCTAGCCAGAGACAACATCAGAGAGGATGTGCTTGACCCTTGCTGGAAGAATCCCAGTCTGAGGGGGAAGGTACAGATGAGGACAATGAGAGACCAGGACTATCATGTTCTTTTGTTCTAGTGGTACAACAATGATGACTGCAGCCAACAATATGAGGGACTAGCATCAGAAAGTCATCATTAATGACTTTTACACCCAAATATAGACCATGATGGTGAATTTCTACCAGGACATAGTTTGAGCCATGTGTGGCTTCTTCCAGGAGATCACAACAGAGCTCACCTGGGAACTCTGACCCAAACAAGCAGGTGCCTTTCGAGAATAAATATAGACTTTATGTTGCTTTTGTGTAATGAAGCCAGTATGTGTTTGCCATACTTGGTGGATGTTATTGCCATGGTATACATCTGTGCACACTAATCAATATGGCAGTTGAGTTTTCCCTAATATTCTAATATAACACAGGCTGCTCCCCATGATATCCATTAAAATGTCACCATTTGCCATATGTCTTAGATGTCTATTACTATTTGAACTAATAACAGTTGTCTGCTGAAGGGTCTACTTCTATATCCCAAAAAGCCACAGTACCGAAAAACAGAAGATTGAGATGAGAAGGGCAAAACTCACAATCATGAATTATGTAAGTAATCCCAGGGCATGTAAATACTTATCCACATGAGCAATTATGCCCTTTCTCCACTGTAGTGTGATCCTGCAGTTGGTATATATAGTTAGGGGGGTGTGGGGGCACAGTCCCCACCTAAGTGGGTTTTAGCTGGTGCACTGTGATTTACTGTTGTTTTTGGCAAGTATTCACTTGCCATGGGAATACTTAGACAATTTGTGATTGTGAGTTTTGTCCTTCTCATCTTGATCTTCTGGTCTTTGGTATTGTGGCTTTTTGGGATATAGAAGTAGACCCCTGCTGAAGCATACATTGTCCTTTGCAGTCATAACATATGACCTTAACTTCTGCAGAAACATGTTGCATTCATCTCCACTGGGGGTGTGCCAGATATTAGTGGTTCTTTCCACTGATGCATGCAGGAGTCAGTCTCTTGATTTTATTTTTTATTTTAAAACAATTTTTTATTTATTTTAAAACAAAGAGTGTACAAAATTATTTAAAGATAAATAGAACAAAAACATAAGTATTTACAGATATCCACAACAAAATCAAACACGGAAAACTAAATCATTAAAATTTATCAAGTAAATGACTTAAGTTTAACCAAAATCTAAACTAGTGAATAACATTCAAAGTTTTCACTTTGGCAGTTGATAATTCTTTTGTGCAGACATCTTTTTACTAAATTTATGAATTCAGTGAAAGAAATAGTAGTTTTACATTTCAAATTCTTTATCACTATTTTTCTTGCTATAGCTAAAATGGACCAAAGAAGAGACACCTGCACCCTAGGAACAGAATCCGGAATAGTGATATTAAATAAGATCAAGGAGTTAACCAACAATCACAGATAAAACCAGTAATGTAAAGAAAACGAACACTGGCCAGTGAAACTGGATACAAAGTTTAATTGGCACTTTCGTCTGTTGTTATACTTGACTTTTTCAGATTAAAACAGGAATTCTTCATACATCACTTCCTTTTATAGCCAGGCTAAGTCACATGTCATTAAAACAAAATGCACCTAAAAATCATTGTTGTTTTAGTTGTTATTATACATAGTTAAATTTCACCTTATAAAATGCATTAAAACCATACTTCTTTATTTACACATATTGCACATAGCCTATCAGCCCCAACTCAAAATTAAAATAAATAAATAAAGTGCAATCCAAAATACATTTCCACAAAAATAAATCATGTACTTAAAATATCACAGGTCAGTTGTAACACTGATGGCATGGGTTAGATTCTTACAAAAGGAGATTGTGGATTCTGAGCCATTCTTATTTTCTAACATTATATTGACAAAATGCACACTAGGCAAATGTCCCCTAATATATGTACTGTCCTTGCTAACTGTCATCTGAACTCAGCATGCTAATGGAATTTATATCTCCTTTAATCCCCTCTGTTACAATGTTACTTTGTATAACTGCCACATTCTATAGCATGCCTTCTTTTATTTACCTATATGCTCAGAAAGTGTGACCATCATTAATTATTATGTCATACATATTGCCCACTTTTATTATCACAAAATTGTCTTTGTGATACAAGCACCTTTAAATCAATTGTCTTAGTACAATTTGAATATTTACCCTCCCCTCTTATGTATTTCTGTATACATATATTTCATTTCTGTTCATATTGTCCTCAGTACAATTTCCCTTCCAGGTAACACGCTTATTGTAGTCACCCTTGCTGTTTGCCTCCTCCCTTACTTATTTATGTATTTATATGTTTGATTTGTGTGCACATTGTACTCAGTACACTTTCCCTGCCTGGTACAGCTTGCATTATTTGCCCTATGTAGCTCTTTGTGCTGTCCTCATGAGCACACTTAACAGGTTGGCCAGAGAAAAGCCTGTATGTTTACTGTGTGCACTCATGCTGCTCAACACATTTTTGCGGCTACCAGCACTGTTGCTGGCCACAGAAACATGCCTGTATTAATGTAAGCATGATGAGCAGCGTGCATATGCGATTAGTGCTGCTGCTCATCGTGCTAACATGTAAACATTGCGTAGACTATGAGCAAAGTCTACACGATTGTTCATGAATCCTGGGATATCTTCACTGGTCTAACTAAAGCAACATACATATTGTAGAATCAAAAAGACCACTTTACATGACAAAAGCACATCTGCAGTAAAATAGAAAGCAATACATATGTTTGTTATGGCTAACCAAATGACTGTATACTTGTAGCAAAAAACTACACAGCACCAAAGAAAAAGAAAAACTCAGAAAGCTTCTGCAGTAGTAATATAAGTATTTTCAATGCAAATGTCATGTGTGGTAACTGCACTGTGTAACTGTACAGTGCATAAATGGAATACTGGGATCATTATATATTAGCATGTCTTACAATTATGTGCAAATGTATAATGTCTCATGTATAACTCATGTCTATAGAATATCAGAATTTGCATAAAATACAAGTGTGATTGTACAATGCATTGTGCTTTAACTTTATGTGTATGGAGCTTTTCGATATGGACCTCTACTGAAAAGGGGTCTTGTACCCAGATGGGCATTCCCAATAAACAAAATAACAGAAAGAAAAAAATAATAAAAATATCACAGTTATTGTTGTACATACCTAAGTTGGGAATGTAAAGTGCTAAGTTAGGCACCTGATGTTATAAGAACATTATTATAGCTGTGTGACAAAAAGTCATGAATAATGCACATATAAATGCTAGTGACATCTGTAAATTGTCTACCAAGAGAAAACTGATTACATACTATTCCATAGTTTCACTGTTAGATTGTAATCCTGTATGTAACTCCTAATTTCAGGTCACATGTCTGCAGCATATCTTATTACATTATTGCTTCCCATAAACCATCATCACAACATGAAGCAAAGTCAAAGGAGCATAAATGCATTACATATCTCCAGCAGTCATGCACTAATGGCAATTGTACATATCAACTAGCAGAGGCATAAACATATTAGCGGTATACAAGTACTGTACATATTACACAGAACTTAGGAGTACACAAAATTGATCACACTTTTTCCCTTACCTACAAACCTCTTATCAATAAACAATGACATAGAAAAGCAATGGTGAGAGGGACAAAAACTATTATTTTATATTTTCACAATTATGTTTGCTAAATTGTTTATGTAAACATAACATATGATGAATATATTTCATTTTATTGGTGTTGCCACTACTGCAAATATACAGAGCATCACGTGTATCCTATTTATGTAATCATATAAAATTTCTTACAAGTATACAACAAGTACTCATGGTTGATTGGCTAATATGTTGTTGTTGTTTGTCTTTCGGCTTTTCCCGGTTAGGGGTCGCCACAGCGGAACTCCGGTCCGCTAATGATTGGCAGTGGATTTTTATGGTGCCGAGTTGCCAGCCCGATGCCCAGCCTTCAAAGAAGGCACACCCATTCACACACACACCTACATGTATGTCTTTAAATGTTACTCGACCACGGGGAGGACATGCAGACTCAACACAGAAGGTGCTCCAGCCAAGAATTGAATGGGAGATCCTCTTGCTGTGATGTGACAACGCTAACCACTGCACCACCGCAGCCTTATTCTAATCATAATTATTCCATTCCATACACATATAACTACATGTTACTGGCATGACAAAGTATTTTATAATAGCATGAAATATAGGTTAGTACAACTACTAGTATTGCTTAGGAGTGGTTTGTCACCATATTCTTACAGTTAACTTGTGTGAACAGAAATTGTATTACTAATATGAGAACCGATATTAGTGCTGTTAAGCACTGCACTGCACTGTTCAGTATTATACACATCTATAATACTGAACGGTATTACACGTCTATGGTCATACTGCTCAGATTACCATATATTTTTAATTATAAGCTGGTTGTATATCCAGGCATGACTACATTGTGTTGTATTTACCTGTCTGCAATATTCAAGACATACTTGAAAAATCTAGACATTTTGTAACTGCTCATCTGTCAATCTGGTACTGTCTCCTGCATTGTACACATTCATTTGTGGAACTTTTTTCTTTTTGTGTATCTGTCGTGGTTTTGCAGGATGTGATAACTTCTTGGCTTTTAAAGAAATGTGGCTCCCTGAGTCCTCTTCTCCATGATACCACAGTGATGCAGCATCATCATCTAAGTATTTAAGCCCCTCTCCCAGCCAGGATCAGCTGCTGGTATGGACTGGTAAAGTCAGAGTGCAGGAGAAAAGTGAGACTGGGAATCAACATTGCTGCTCACAAGGATGGCTTGACACAGTAAAGGGAAGTCCAACCCTGTCTATGCTGACATCATTCAGAAGAACACTGTGAGCTGTTAGGCATGAGCATCTCTTTAGGTGTTCCCCCCTTTCTAAAGTTGTGACAAGCCTCATTGCCTATACATTTTCAAACTATGGCCACTGCTCATGGCTCTGGACTTCAATGAGCCTTCAAGGATGGATGAACAAGATAGCCTACTTTTTCCTCCCTTCACTAACCAAGTCAGGTGTTTGGACTGCTATTTGAAACCATGCTGCCTTACATACACACATATATACAAATATTTTAAGCACTGGCATTAATGGCCTTATACCCTGCCAATATACCAAAAGAGTTGTTCCCTCAGTAAGTGTCCAGGCTGTTTATAAAAACATCTAAACTAGTCCTTGTTTTAATGTAACTTATTAGTCTGTTCCATGCATCAGCTGCTCTCTCAGAGAACCAATTAGTACACTTCTCATTCCTGTAGAATCTCCTACATAGGTTGTCTGATGATTCTCTACTATGTTTTATAACGCCAAACATTCCCAGAGGTAGTTGTCTGTAAATGCCCTATATACCTGAATAAGATCTCTTCTTATGTATCTATATGAGACACTGTACAAGTTCAGATATTTAAGTCTTTCATAATAACTTCAATTTTCACATCCATGGATGCCCTTGGTGTATTTCCACTGTACTCTTTCCAGTTTACTCATGTTTGTTTTCTAATAAGGTTTCCATATTATTATTTTATAGTCAAGTCTGAGTCTAATGTAATTAACAATGAGGTCATATTTTCTGATTTCCTAGACTTTATATCTTTTTATACGACCTTTAGTTCTATAACTATCATTTAATTGGTTGATATGATTAGAAATACCCAAAGATGGCTCTACTCATATCTCCAGGTCCTTAAATGAATCTACAGTTTTAATCATTGTATGCTATATTATATATTCACATTTCAGTTTATGTCTCCCAAATTTCAGATGCTTAGTTTTTGATATATTTATCAGCATATTATTCTCCTGTGCCCAAATGGTCAATTTAGTAAAGTTATTTTGCAGATATGCCCTAACTATAAGACATGTAATCGATTTACCCAGTTTTAAGTCATCTGCATGCAGACTGTAAAGCACCTCAGATGAAAAAGATAGGTGTGAAAGATACAATCTAAACAAGTATGGGGCTAAGACAGAACCCTGTGGGACACCCTGATTGTAACCAAGAATTTCACCTGTCCAATTGCTGCAATTGCTTTGGTCATAGTAAATACATAGGTTCATAGGTAGGTACTAGGCTATCTGCCCTAGGGCATTTATAAGCCTAGCCAGAATGTGTTGGCTTTCACCTCCCTTTTATACTAGATTCCTGAGCCTCTGTCCAGCAGGGCCATAGAAGTGATCCCAGGAGTAAATTTATGATTTCCCATCCACTCATCAAGATTTCTCTTGAAGAGGGTCAGCGAGGGCCTTTGCCTAACATGGAATGGGATTCTATTCTAGAGCAAGGGAAGCCTTTGGGATATGAATCTATCCCTCCAGCATGTCCTATTTATTGTTGTGTTAATGTTTAAATCCCTGGAGCGTGTAGCTCTGATTGATTTGGTTTTCTTAAGGTGGAGCATGTCCAGCAATTCCGGGTTAGACATGGCCTTGTAAGTCAGGCAGAGATCGCCTCTGAGTATGCGATAAGCAATTGAGTAGAGCTGGAGTTTCTTTAGTCGAGCTGCATAGGGCATCTGTTTGAGGCCCATGATCCTCTTGGTGAGGTATTTTTGAGGTCTCTCCAGCTGTTGCAGGTGTCGGGTAAGGTACATCTCAAATGGGGCATTGAACTCAATTATGGGCCTGATGAGCGATGAGTAGAGGGGCACAATGACCTCTCTTGATCTAGATGTGAACCCTTTTGTGATTAGGGGAGCTATATAGAAGGTTTTTCTAAACACTTTGGCAATGTGATTATCAAAGGAGAGGTTACTATCTACTTGGGTCCCCAGATCCCTAATTACTTCTTCTGTACTTAGTGGATTACCTCCTATGTGGTAGTTTGTGGGCACTTTGTTTTTCCCACAGGGGATGACTATGCACTTTTTGGCATTTAGCTTGAGGCCATGGCTCTGACACCAGGTATCCGTCTCCGTAAGGCCCTTCTGAAGGATGCTTGTGTCAGCTGGTGAGTTGATTATGGCTCCCAGTTTGCAATCATCTATGAACATGGTAAGCCATAGTCCTCCTGTGTTTGCCTGTACCTTAGAAAAGTATATACCAAAGAAGAGGAGTCCCAGGACTGAGCCCTTTGGGATGCCACTTGTAACCAGTTTAGGGTCGGACATGGCACCCGTGACTCTGACCATGTGAGTTCTATCCCTGAGCCAGTTTGCAACCCATCTTGTGACATATGGGTTAATATTTAAGCTGGTAAGCTTATTTATGATGCCAGAGTGGGGTATTGTGTCAAAGGCCTTTGCAAGGTCGTGGTAGGTTGTGTGGACTACCTTTCCCTCATCTATGGTTTTGGTTACTATTTTGAAGAAGTCAACTAGGTTTAAGAGGCAAGATCTACCTTTAACAAAGCCGAATTGGATAGGGTCAAGTGTTTGGAGGTTCCCAATGTCTTTGTGTATGAGATCCATGATGATGCACTCCATAGCCTTGCAGACCAGGCTAGTCAGGCTTATAGGGCGATAGTTCCTGGGATCCGTTGAGGCACCACCTTTGTGGAGCGGGATTACTGTTGCTGTACGCCATTCTTTGGGTACATAACCTGTGGTAAGGCTGAGTTGGAACAGTGAATTTATGTGAGGGTTTAGTTCATTTTGGAGCTTGTGTAAGACGCAGCCCGGGATACCATCTGGTCCCACTGATGCTGTGTTTTTTACCTTTGAGAGGGCTGCTTTCACCTGTGTGTCTGTGATGTCTGGGGGACTGCATTCTTCTGGGATAGACATTGGTTCTTTTGGGGGGAAGGGGAGGAGTTTGCACTGAACATGTCTGCCAGGATGTTGGCAATGTCAGTGGGTTCAGTGTATTTTGTGCCATTTTGCACCAGCTCAGAGCAGATCTGAAAATTGCCACCCAGATTCCTGACGTAGCTAAAGAACACCTTGTGATTATCTTTAGAGTCTTTAGCAATTTTTCTTTCAAAGCTAGCCTTTGATGATTTTATGAGGGATTGAAGTTTCCTGCTAGTACTGATTATGGATGACTTCCCTTTTTGGGATTTTGCCTTATCATGTAATAGTTTCCTCCTTCTGTTGTATAGCTTATTTATGGCCGGGGTCCACCAAACTGGTCTCCTGTTTTTGGAGGAGTGAGTCTTAGTTTTACTTGGGATGGCACAATCCATGCATTCCTGTGGGTGCTCATTGAGTGCATTTGTAAAGGATTCTGCGGTTTGGGTAGCATTTTCCATTTGCCCAGGGGCTTTGAAACATTCCACCTCTGCCTTGAGAAGTGTGAAGTTTGCTTTTGAGAAATTTTTCACAGTGGTTTCCTTGGCTGGAGGTGGGGTCGGGATGTGGATGTCCACTGTGATTAGTTTATGGTCTGATCTTACTAGCAAGGGGTTTACCTCTGGTGTGGAACATTGAGCCCCCATGTTGGTGATGACCAAGTCCAATATGTTGTCCCCTCTTATGGGAGTGGTGACCAGTTGTTCCATGGCTTTTGAGTTTATAAACTCCAGGAACCGTTGAGAGAAAGAGTTGGGACTTGAGTAGTTTTCCCAATCAGTGTTTGGGTAGTTGAAATCCCCCAATATCATGGTGTTTGGTGAGACCTTCATATTCTCCAATGTTCTCAGGAATGCCAAGTGGGGGTCCTGAGACAAGCTGGGTGATCTGTAGCAAGCTACAAATTGAAAAGCAGTTTTACTTACTGTTAGTTGCACATGGATGGTTTCTGCTGCCTCGTGCAGTGCCACTAACCTGGAGGTGTGTGTATCCTTGATGAAAATGGATACTCCCCCACCTTTAGTATTTAGGTCTGAGTTCTGGGGCTGAAAAGAATGGTATGAGTTGAATCCTGGTAGTGCTGGGGTGCTCTCTGGGGCCTTGAACCAGGTTTCTGTTACTGCACAGATATCGATTTTCTCCATACTGAGGAGTGCCTCGAGTGCTTGCATCTTGAGGTTTAGACTTCTGGTGTTGAGTAGCATTACCCTTAGTTTTTTTGTTTCTGGTATTGTTTATGGAGGTGGAGTTGTCTTTTGAGCCTTGCCTAAAAAAGGCACTAAAGGGGTGGCAAGAGCCTTAGCCAGTATTCGAAAGCCTAAGGGTGACAGGTGCAAGCTGTACCTGGTGAAGCAACATGGCTTGTTGAGCATGTCATCTCAGGCTGACAGACACTGGATCCCCTTTGAATGACACCAATAGCTTAGCCAATTGTTAAAATTGATCATTTTGTCTTTATACTGTGACATCATTCTTGATGAGGGCAAGATGCTACTCAGGGTCAGGGTCATACCGGCATGGGCTACATGATCAGAGTGCTCTTCTATGTCTCTTTTCATGTAGTCCAGGGAGGTACGTCTCAGGTCATTCACACCAACATGGACAATGACAGAGTCATATTTGTACCTGCTATGGAGTGACCTGAGTGCTTGTATTATGTGGCAGATCCTGGCACCTGACAGGCAGCTCACAGTGATCTTTTCCTTATTCAGTCTAGTGAGTGGGATGTCAGTGTGCCTGACAAGAGAGTCTCCAATTACTAGTGTATTAGGTGTGTTATTTAGCCTTACGGGCTGCGAATGCGTGGCACACTGACTTTGTGGAGTATATATGTGAAATTTGTTGTGGGGTAGTGGTTGCTTGGGTGTCTGCTTTGGAGGTCTCTGTTGCTTTGGCAAATTTTTATTTAGAGCTTCTGAGTATGTTTTTGTGAGTTTATGTGTCTTGTTTGCTGGTGCGATTGGTCCATGTGAGACTGGTTGTGTGGTGCAAATGGTTTCCTTCTCCTCCTGACTGACTGTGCCAGTCTTGGGTTGAGAGAGCTCAGCCTCCAGTTTGGCTGTATAGCTGCATCTCTCACATATATTTGAGTTAGTTGGAAGGAGGAGAGGGTTGTTTGTGTACATAAGACAATTGTAACAATTCCTTAAGACTCCCAGATTCACCAACTGGAATGGAGAGTATACATGAAACTGCGCTTTGGACATGCCTGGATGGTTTAAAGAACTGATTTATTGATTATCCGGAGTGGACGAATAGGGAGCCTTGTACTTCTGTGTAGTATAAGGGAGTGTAGTACTAAAGTTTGGAAGTGCTTACTGAGAAATTTGAGCAACTGAAGAAGTTTTTTATGAAAGCGTTGAATAAAGTGGAAGTTATGCTAGTCTGTGGTTTTGTATTTTCCAGCCTTGAGCAGTTTCTTTTGATTTATTTTCTGTCCAGCTACTTTGTCGGCTTTTGATTTTTGTTGAAATTTGAGCAAGTGCTGGGCTGTGGAATGAAGGTTGAGTGCTTATTTTGAGAGTTTGACTAGTTCTAAGGGAAAAATTGAAGAGCAGACTTTGTGGAGCTGGGAATAGTTTAAAACTGCTTAACTGGCGCTGTTCGACGATGCGCGATGTTGTGCGATGCACAAAATTGTGCAAAACTGTGCTAAAGCGGGTTTTAAGGCAGGGATTTTGAAAGAGATTTTGAAAGAAATGGCCCAAAACGGCCAATAAGCTACTAGTTACTGGGCTGAGACCACTCCTCCAGGGACAGATAGGCTGCTCAGAACTCCCCATTCTCACTGGTGAACAGAGAAGCTTCCTCCCATCCATGTAAGGATATGGGCAACACAGGAACTATGACAAAGTCTAGAATCCAGCAAGACCTGAAAACTGGACTATTCTAGTTCAGAAAAGGCGGGAAACAAGGATATTTTTTTTTTCTTTTTTTCACTTATACAACAGAAACTGGGCACAAGAATACAGTAAATGCTTTAGATTGGCTAGCACACTTGAGTGTGTAGCCTACAACAACTAAACAAGGAAAAAAAACAACATTTAAAGTGCAAAACACAAAAAATGCAGAAAAACAAATTTTACAGAACTCAGATAGTTAGAAAACTCACTTTTCCGGGAGACAAACAGTCGCTGGTAGGAAAGTACAGAAAAAAATACTTATAATCTGTTAAAGTCTCTTTTTCACTCTCTGCTGCTTGTAGAACTCTGCAGGACACCACGAGGAGCTGTGCTGAGTCTGTTACAAGCGCAAATCCGCGCTAAAGTGGGTTTTAAGGCAAGGAGTTTGAAAGAGATAGGAAATGGCCCAAAATGACCAATAAGCTACTAGTTACTGGGCTGAGACGACTCCTCCAGGGACAGATAGGCTGCTTAGAGCACCCCACTCTCACTGGTGAACAGAGAAGCTTCCTCCTATCCAAGTAAGGATATGGGCAACACAGGAACTGTGACACAGCCTAGAATTCAGCAAGACCTGAAAACTGGACTATTCTAGTTCAGAAAAGGTGGGAAACAAGGATTTTGTTTTTCTTTTTTTTCACTTATACAACAGAAACTGGGCACAAGAATACAGTAAATGCTTTAGATTGGCTAGCGCACTTGAGTGTGTAGCCTACAACAATTAAACAAGGCAAAAAAACAACTTTAAAAGTGCAAAACACAAAAAATGCAGAAAAACAAACTTTACAGAAATCAGATAGTTAGAAAACTCGCTTTTCCGTGGGACAAACAGTCACTGGAAAGAAAGAAGAGAAAAAAATACTTATAATCTGTTAAAGACTCTCTTTCAATCTCTGCTGCTTGTAGAACTCAGCACGACACCACGAGGAGCTGTGCTGAGTCTGTTACAAGCGCAAAACTGCGCTAAAGCGGGTTTTAAGGCAGGGAGTTTGAAAGAGGAAATGGCCCAAAACGACCAATAAGCTACTAGTTACTGGGCTGAGAACACTCCTCCAGGGACAGATAGGCTACTCAGAGCTCCCCACTCTCACTGGTGAACAGAGAAGCTTCCTCCTATCCAAGTAAGGATATGGGCAACACAAGAACTATAACAAAGCCTAGAATTTAGCAAGACCTGAAAACAGGACTATTCTAGTTCAGAAAAGGCGGGAAACAAAGGTTTTTTTTTTCTTTTTTTTCACTTATACAACAGAAACTGGGCACAAGAATACAGTAAATGCTTTAGATTGGCTAGCACATTTGAGTGTGTAGCCTACAAAAATTAAACAAGGCAAGAAAATAACTTTTAAGTGCAAAACACAAAAAAATGCAGAAAAACAAACTTTACAGAACTCAGATAGTTAGAAAACTCACTTTTCCATGAGACAAACAGTCGCTGGTAGGAAAGAAGAGAAAAAATACTTATAATCTGTTAAAGTCTCTCTTTCCCTCTCTGCTGCCTGTAGAACATGGTAGGACACCACGAGGATGTGTGCTGAGTCTATTTCAAGTGCAAAATCCGTGCTAAAGTGGATTTTAAGGCAGAGAGTTTGAAAGAGATAGGAAATGGTCCAAAATGACCAATAAGCTACTAGTTATTGGGCTGTGACCACTCCTCCAGGGACAGATAGGCTGCTCAGAGCTCCCCACTCTCACTGGTGAACAAAGAAGCTTCCTACTATTCAAGTAAGGATATGGACAACACAGGAACTATGACACAGCCTAGAATTCAGCAAGACCTGAAAACTGGACTATTCTAGGTCAGAAAAGGTGGGAAACAAGGATATTTTTTTTTACTTATACAACAGAAACTGGGCACAAGAATAAAACAAATGCTTTAGATTGGCTAGCACACTTGAGTGTGTCACCTACAACGATTAAACAAGGCAAAAAAAACTACTTTTAAAGTGCAAAACACAAAAAAATGCAGAAAAACAAACTTTACAGAACTCAGATAGTTAGAAAACTCGCTTTTCCATGAGACAAACAGTCGCTGGTAGGAAAGAAGAGAAAAAAAATACTTATAACCTGTTAAAGTCTCTCTTTCACTCTCTGCTGCTTGTAGAGCTCAGCAGGATACCACGAGGAGCTGTGCTGAGTCTGTTACAAGTTCAAAACCACGCTAAAGCAGGTTTTAAGGCAGGGAGTATGAAAGAGATAGGAAATGGTCCAAAACAACCAATAAGCTACTAGTTACTGGGCTGAGACCACTCCTCCAGGGACAGAGCGGCTGCTCAGAGCTCCCCACTCTCACTGGTGAACAAAGAAGCTTCCTAGTATTCAAGTAAGGATATGGACAACACAGGAACTATGAAACAGCCTAGAATTCAGCAAGACCTGAAAACTGGACTATTCTAGGTCAGAAAAGGTGGGAAACAAGGAATTTTTTTTCACTTATACAACAGAAACTGGGCACAAGAATAAAATAAATGCTTTAGATTGGCTAGCACACTTGAATGTGTCGCCTACAACAATTAAACAAGGCAAAAACAACTTTTAAAGAGAAAAACACAACAAATGCAGAAAAACGAACTTTGCAGAACTCAGATAGTTAGAAAACTCGCTTTTCGGCGAGACTTAACAGTCACTAGTTGGAAAGTAGAGAAAAAAATACTTATAATCTGTTAAAGTCTCTCTTTCCCTCTCTGCTGCTTGTAGAACTCGGCAGGACACTACGAGGAGCTGTACTGAGTCTTTTACAAGCGCAAAATCCTTGCTAAAGCGGGTTTTAAAGCAGGGAGTTTGAAAGAGATAGGAAATAGCCCAAAACGGCCAATAAGCTACTAGTTACTGGGCTGAGACCACTCCTCCAGGGACAGATAGGCTGCTCAGAGCTCCCCACTCTCACTGGTGAGCAGAGAAGCCTCCTCCTATCCAATTAAGGATATGGGCAATACATAAACTATGACACAGCCTAGAATCCAGCAAGACCTGAAACTGGACTCTTCTAGTTCAGAAAAGGCGGGAAACAAGGATATATATTTTTTT